>NC_056736.1:417140115-417180115 GCF_019279795.1 Protopterus annectens | reverse complement strand
AGACCCCTACCTAGGTATGTAGTGCTACTGAAGTGTGTGGCCTTCATTGCACACACCACACAGCATTTAGGGTGAGGTGTGTTCCAGGTTACATGTTACATGCAGAACATCCCCAGACATGTACAGTATGGTAATGGGGATGTAATGTTTGTATATGGACAATACATAGTGTGACATACCATCATATACACATTAACAGACACATAACAGGCAGACACACATCCGAGAGACCAGGGCCTATCGGTGCTAACTTGTCAGTGTGTCCAATATGTTACAGGTAGGCTGCACACAGCACATGCATAACTGGGCTGGATTGTGGTATCAGTTACCTTTATGGTTGATGGTGACAGTGGTCACTATAAAGTGGTACTTGGGACATATACCGGGTGTACCATGGTGTAATGACAGTGTACACAGCACCCACATCCCTTAGTGTATATTGTACTCCCTGGAACCCATGATGACACTCTGACATACCCACCATCGCACATTGCCCACGACTGTGATACAACCCATTGTATATCCCAACAGTGGTACAACAGAGATATGCATCTAATGCACATGTCACAGGCATAGTAGGATGTTGCATTGTCATGCCTCATCTATGGGCAGCAACAACACTATCTGTACTACTGTGTGGCAATGTATATTGTAATAGGAGTATGTGGCCTCAGAATGCTGTACCCTACAGATATACAGACATGCACACATGCACACACTGGCCAGAACTCAATGGGTATCACATGCCTATCAACCCATTTGTACAACACTGTTGGGCTGGTACTGCAAGGCTCATGTAGCCAGTAGGGCATGGAGTGTAACAGGGTACATGTAATGTCTGATACAGCAGCAGCCACAACTGACTATGGCAATGGGTGTTGTGGTGGTTGTGAAGGCCCTCATGGAATTCCCAACTACAGGTGTACTAACACACAGACACTGCTATCCTCAGTAATGCACATGTACACATGTGTCAGTACTGGGGTGCATCGCTGCAGGGGGTCATAGCTGTGTACCTGGCTATTGTCTATGGAGAGATGGGTTGTGAAGGGGGTGTGTGTACAGTGGTATAATGCCACCTGCCATGTGCCAGCAGGCAATCTATCGACAGACACCATTGTGGTGACCCTCAGGGTGAGAGTAACATGCATCAGCCAATCCTCTGGGTGTCTCCTGCATATGGCCACTGAGGTGATCCAGTTGACATGTATGCAACATGTATTATAACACATGATTAGTGTCTGTGGATGGAGACCTGTACCCAAGCATGTTCTGTTGACTGTGGTAGTGTAGTGGAGGTACCCATGGCATGTGGTGCATATAGGGTGTTGTCTCCTATATGTGCCAGTTATAACACAGCTGGGCAGACATGTCAGTGTCACTCAAGCATAGGTTTGCTGTACATATCCCAGCTGGATACCTTCCATCTGCACATCTGTACAGGGACTGACAGTCATCAGCTTGGCAAGTAGCTATGCAGTAGGATGTATGTGTTAATAGATAGATGCTTGACAACAATATGTATGCCATAACTACATGTTGGAAGCCGTCACTAACATGTGCTGTACAGACGGTAGTCTACAGTTACATTCCACATGTCGGATCATTATCCAGTAGGGGTTATATACTGTGACACAGCTCACACACCACAGGAAGGACTCTGAGTCCAGCTATGCCTGCAGGTGTGCTTGTTGTCAACACTACATTTAGCACTCTACTCTTGTCTGGGAAAGCACTGTCAACAGTAGTACCACCATGATACACTACATGCCAGTGTGACAGCATGCACCCTGGGTTACTACCCCTGTATGTAACACATTCACATGGATAACAGTGCTGTATAGGTCTCATATACTTGTGTGTCCCAGAAGTGACACTAACACCCCTTGCAACTGTAATGACAGCACATAGGCACATGTATTGTACATGGCATTACATACACTTATTACAGATGTCATTACCTTGCCATGTTATCAGACTGGGTGGTGAGAACTGGTTACCAGGGCTAAGCCATGCTTAGCAGGTGTCAACCTTGTTCCAATATAACACCTAAGCAGATTTGCGCACTGGCAAGAGAAGCCTACATGGTGTAAGCGCCCATTGTTTGACCACATGTTAGCACCGCTTAGCATCGTGCAAACCCACTTAAAGCTGCTCAAAACTACCTTAACCACTCTGCATCTGATAGCCCTTGTTCTGCCCAGCAACAAAGTAAACAGCTGTTACAAGTCTTGAACCCAGCACCCTGTACACTATAGTCACAACAATTAACCACTATGCCATTACCACTGTGAAGACAGCTGTTTTTCCAATATATCTGTCAATACACATATTGATTAGTATTGAACAATTGCTTTTACTTCCACATTTGTGTAGTAGTTGTTATTGATGTTACTGTTGCATCACATATGTTGTTATATCATAATGTACACATATCAGATACATACGGTGAGATACATCTGGGAAGGTATACACAACCGTGATGTTTACACATCACAGGAATATAGATATATACATATACATATGTTGATATATGTCTACATGTACATATACATATATATTCATACATATGTCTGTCTACATATCTGTATAGTGCATCATATATATGGCCATGTGTAGATCTCTTTGTATACACACACACACATATATATATATATATATATATATATATATATATATATATATATATACACACACACACACACACACACACACACACATCCTGTACATCCTATGTGTACAGATATACGTATTTATGTTGATATATATGTAGATATCTATAACTATATGTGCATTCATATCTATTCAGATATACCTATTACTGCTGATATATATGTAGATACCTATAAGTATATGTGCATATGTATCTATATCTGTATATGTGTAGACATATATTGCTGTGTATATGTATATATTTGAGTGTTTATATGTATGTATGTGTGTATATATATATATATATATATATATATATATATATATATATATATATATATGTGCATCTATATATCCATCTATGTATGTCGATATGTATATGTGTATATATCTATATAGATATATGGATAAATATATATACATATTTGTTCACCATGTGTCCAAAACATGGAGTGGAGTCCTACCTCAGCCCCAATAGTCCCAACCTTTTAGTGCAAGGGGATGGCATGTATGTATTGCAGGTATATATGTAGACTGTTGCTACTGTAATAGGGGTTGTCTTAACAGACATGTTGTGTGTGGGAGGTCGCATCTGCTTTTAACATGTGCACCATTGGCTACTGACAGACATCCTAAGGACATCATAGTACAGTACCACTGATAGCACAGTAATGATCCTGTGGACTACAGCAGAGATATGACCAATATATGTGGACAGTCTGACACTATGTGGTCAGTCCAGAGGTGTACACATATCCCCTTACTGCAAGACATGTGGACTACACCTCCCAATGTGGATGTTAATAGCCATGTACATGGGTATATCACATAAATACTGGACTACATATGCCCACACATTTTAAGCATGCACACACGCCAGTCTGTCCTGACACATAATACCTGGTGGTGCAGGGGTCACATGGCCACATACTACCCAGCAGTTAGTGACATGCATCTGTACAGAATCTCACTGCTGTGTCAGAAATATACAACAGTTATGATGGCCTGGCAGCAGTATGTCTTGCAAATAACTGGACATAGCAACATACTGGGTAATTACACTAGGCTGCTAGGCATGTCACACAGCACTGTGCAAACTACAGGCAGACTGCCACAACAGTGTACTACATATTGTATGGGGGAATACACATGCACCTGCATTTATAGTGGGCTCTACACGCATGTCACAGCACAGAGTATCAGACACCTGTGTGGAAGTGCATACCCACAACCAATGTAAACACAGCCATAGCCACATATGGTACACAAGCTTAATATGACAATATATTGACTTGTCTGATAAATACCATCCTCATATGTGCCATTCACTCACTGACCCTACATACACTGGGTCATGGCACTGTGTGGTCCAATGGGTGTATGTGGTATGGGACATGTGTGTGTCTGGCCCAACAGACATGTGAGCCAATAGGGTAGCATACACTAGAGCAGCATGTAACATCAGATAGAACAGGACTGACAACAATTGCATCTACCACAGTCTGTGCACAGCCCAAGGTACGTATGCGCAATACACAAAATGTCAACAATCTCTCTAGGAACACAGACCCCAGTACTGTACACACAACTGCAGAATGGCCAAGCTATGTCCTCAGAAACAACCCCTGCTATACATAACATGTCTATCAGTCTGATATCTGACTGGCTTGTTATCAGGTATGATGTCAATAAATAATGGTGTACAGGACATATGCACCTCTTACTGCATGACATATGTACAAATGTTGACAGACTTTTGGCTGGAGCTATGAACACTACTCCAATATTGGCATGTTGCTGTGATAACCTGATACATTTACTGTCGTACCAGGGTTTGTTGTGATATATGTCCTATGAGGGATACAAAGCCAGTAACTCTCATGGCTTTTACCATGTACTGACTGCAGTCCTCACACTATACTTCTGCAGTTCTCAGATAGGTGTTCTGTGAGTAACACAAAAAACAAAAGGCTCCACACACTGCCCATTCTGCAGATGACCCTACAGATGGGAGTTTCCTCAAAAACATAGCACTGTCATGACAGATATTAAAACATGTAGACCAGCCATATCCGCACACACCCTGTTAAACCAACATTACTCCAAATGCAGAATAGCAACACTTACATTCTGTAGTCATGTCAGATACATCCCCCTCCTGTGTGTTGGCCTGTTTCCACAGTGTATGTTGTTAGAGATAAATCCCAAATCCATCTGTGATGCTGTTTACCAAACACCTGATCTAGGTCCTGCTCACAGTGAATGAAAAGGCCCAACACCAACATGATGTTCCTAGATATTGGAGTGTGTTTCCATTTAATTGGCTATGGGAATGTTACCACAGTTGTTCCACATGCAATTAGCTAGAGGAGGGCTGCAATTTGTGCAGAGACCATCATCTGATCATGAGCATCACTTACAAAGCACAAGCTGCTGCCTAAGCAAAGCAGGTGTAGTTCTCCATATCCTCCAGAGAGGGAGTGAGAGAGACAGACAGAGACAAAGTAAGTCAGGGAGGGGGTGGAAAGTAAAACCTAAGCATGTTTGTGTCACGCACCTACCAGTACAGGTTTTCAAACCCCTGACTAACTATGTATTGTTATCACATGTCTATGCAGTTATTGCATGAGCCACATAGCTTGCATGTTGAAGAGCTGTCCAAATGTATATGTGATGGTGAGTGACATCTGCAACAGTGATATGGTAGCAATACAGTAGGTGTAGTACAGTGCCTGTCCACATGAACAGGTGTCAGCATCAGCACATCCACACTCTCTCAGGGACTCACACACATTGACACACTTGGCAGGGTCAACTTCCTAACTAGTTAGTTTGCCACAATACAGTAATGCGTAGGCATCACATGCACCACAGGGGCTATCCGGAGGTTATATGGGCAAAGGGTTTATGAAGGTGTCTGACATCAGACAGCATGCTTCAGTATGCCAATAGAAGTTGTAGTGAGTGTGAATGTGGTTGAAAGCATCATACACCACACACACAGACACAGGGTGCCAGTACTGACATGCATGGACGCATTGCTTCATGGGTGTGTAGTGACTGACTGTGTCAGAGGGCTATAAAAGACTAGGTGAAGGGTATACCTTGGCATCAGGCCACATGACAATGGTCTGCAGTGTGGCTCAGGGGTATAGTGTCTGGAGTGGCCCACACAAGTGGTTATTGTATTCACCATCCAGTCACCTGGGTAACTATTGTGTGTGGCCATTGCCGTGCAATGCTTTCCATGTATGTGTTCTTTAGTCCATGACATGGATGGTGTCTGGGATGTGCACACGTCCAACATGAATGTATAGTGAGATGTGGGATTGTACATGGGGTGTCTCGCCCATGTCACAACAAGATTGTTATCATCAGATGTGCCAGTCCTGGCCTCATGTGCTGGGACCTGGTAATGGACAGCAGGTTGACCTTGCACCTACATTGATAGCATGATACAGGTATTCCCTGTTGTCAGTGGCATCTGTCCATACAGGGCATGTGTTTAAGGCATGGTATGTCCTTTGTGGGTCACATTTGATGGCAACACATGTGTTGCAGGCATCCATTGGGAAACATAGTGAAAGTGCACTGTCTGCATGTACATGCCTATTTTACTGATGGACAGGGTGCCATGCCCTCTGTAATCCACCGCAATCACACCATGGTTACTATCTGTGGGCAATATGCAGGGTACTACCAACATAGCGGTTAGTGCCTAGGCAAGTGTGTTTGTATATGAGACATGGGGTGAGAGTGTTCTCTGGGTAATATAAGGGTTGCTAACTTTGTTCGCCAGGCCTTGATGTCACATGTAGGCATATAGATTGGCACCCCAGCCTCTCAGCTATTTCACGTGTTATCCTTGTAAGGTGGACATTGTTACATATAATAGTGCCACCATATGAGAAATTTGCAAAACTTGCTCCACAATGAGTCTAGTTGTTACACACTCTCTTCCACACAGGATATGATTGATAAACACAGACACCCACGCACACTTGCCATGACTGGGATTAGAACTCCTACCTAACTAGTTTATCTCACTACAGCATTACGCAGTTATTGGATGCACCATGGAGATTATGGGGCTACTCCTTCCCCAAAGGTGTATTTCACTGGGAATGACATCAGCAGGCTTGCCAAAGTAGGTCAATGGAGGTTGGAGTGACTGTGAATGGCCTCAAAAGCATTGTATTCTACACAGACTAAGAAACATATACACAAACATCCACACTTGCCATGTCTGGGAATAGAACCCCTACCAAAGTACTATATCACACTACAGCATTACCCTGTTATAGGACACACCATGGAGATTACTGGGCTACTCCTTTCCCAAAGGTGTATTTCAAAGTGAATGACATCAGCAGGCTTGCCAAAGTAAGGCATCTGACTAGCCTAAAAAGCATTCCTCCCTACACAGACAGAGAACCACACACACAGTTGTCATGCCTGGGATTAGAACTCCTACCTAACTAATTTATCACACTACCATATTATGCAGTTATAGGACGTGCCACAGAAAATATTGGGCTACTTCTTTCCCAAAGGTGTATTTCAAACTGAATGACATCAGCAGCCTTGCCAAAGTAGGGCATTTGAATTGTAATGAGTGTGACTAGTCTAAAAAGTATAGCTCCCTACACAGACAGTGACACATACTCACAGTTGCCATGTCTGGGATTAGAATTCCTACCTAGCTAGTTTATCACGCTACAGCATTACGCAGTTACAGGACATGCCACAGAGATTACTGGGCTACTTTTTTCCCAATGGTGTATTTCAAACTGAATGACATCAGCAGGCTTGTCAAAGTAGGGCATTTGAATTGTAGTGACTCTGACCAGCCTAAAAAGCATTGCTCCCTACACAAGCAGAGACACACACACACACACACACACACACACACACACACACACACACACACACACACACACACACACACACACACACACACACACACACACACACACACAGTTACCATATCTGGGATTAGAACTCCTTCCTAACTAGCTTATCACACTACAACATTACACAGTTATAGGAGGTGCCATGGAGATTACTGGGCTACTCCTTTCCCAAAGGTGTATTTCAAAGTGAATGACACCAGCAGGATTGTCATAGTAGGGTTATGGGGAGGGCAGTGTGTGTGCATGGGCCATAACCCATTCATCTAGAGGTAGACACACCACACTCAGTAACACACAGGTTTTTATTCCGCATGTACATGTATACAACTGATAGATGACTACAGCCTTGTACGATCATGTTGCAGAGCTAGCAATTGCACCTTAGAGTCATTAATTCTGAGGTATACCAGTGGCTAATTTCTACAGTGAGTGACATTTGTACATCATGTGGTTGTAGCCATTTGGCTGTGTGCTGGGTGGGACAGGCCTCATGATGGAAGGCTCTTTGTCACTGTCACTCTCTTCCACACATCTATGTATGTGCACATTTGGCTTATTATAGTGCGTTGTCCTTGGATATATGTGTGTATTCCTATCCAATGATTGTGCAAAGAATGACTGGTGCATACTGAGGAGTGTATGCACTATCATCCATCTGCAACTGTCAGATATGAATACTCCACTGGTGTTGGCATACATGGGCTTCATTTGTTTAAATGTGTGAGCATGCCCAGTATGCCCTTCTGTACTGAATGTGTGGATCCATTCCCGGTAGTTTGTACTCCAGTGCAGACCTTTGTGTTCTACACCTACAGCTAGCAAACCGTGTCTGCTGAATATCTGTAGATCAGTTGGCAATATGGGGTCAAACTGTGCAAGGGATAGTGTAGTGTGCACTGTAGGTGATTGTGTCTGTGCTGCTTCTGCTACATGGTACTGGTGATAGCAGAGATATTCAGACATATGTACTGTTATACACTGTGATGTTTTATGTCCTCAAGAACACAGGGTGAATGCAGCTGTATCCAGTATTGTGGTCAAATGCCTACATATTCATGGAATGTTGTGCCATTCTGGAGGGGGAGCTGCAGACACTTGCTGCTGGGTCTGTGTATCCAGTTCAGTACTTTGGTACAGTGATGGCAGAGGATCCCATACTTGCACATCCATCGACGTGACAGTATGGCCTTATCATGCTGTGGCAATACCTCACAGCTGTACAGATTCACATAGGTTATCCAGAGGCAGGGGTCATAAGTCAGGACATTACTCCTATTGTGGTGTACAGGCAAGTTTGTAGCCACCCATTTTTGTGTTTGCAGCCAGGGATAGTATGTGCACATGGCTGTATGTCAGACTTGGCACATTCCATGCTGCCCATGCTCCCACCCCCACCTCTATTATTCTATCCTCTTCCATACATTATGCATACATTCTCTGATACTTTCCCTATAGTTATTACCTCATCACAGCTGTGTTTTAGTGTTGGTCCACAGTTCATGCAGTGGGACATGGTGGACATGTTACTGTGGTTTGTTCACATGTTCTTGCATATGGATTATGTGGAGTGTGTTATGTTGTTATTTGGGTGTCCATGACATAACATACATTGGCAGTACAGGTGAGACTCAGGTCTTTGGCAGCGGCCTGTAGGCCATTTGGTGGTGATGCAGGCCAGCTGTAGTAGGACGTTGCATTCTATCAGTCCTACAGTCCCAGACTGACATATAGTATATTCCCCTGGGGTGAGAGGGTAGGTGTGCTAGGTGTTCATGCCAATACTTTATATCAGTATTGATCAGGTAGTGTGGATGCTGGCAGAGTGCTGCTTACAGCTAGGGACACACCTGCATGGGACACCTGCACTGAATGCTGCATTCTTTCGCTATTGCCATACACAGGTGGGGGTCATATTGTACCCATTTCCAACAACATGGATAAGACCGGAGCGGTACCTGTGGGTGGTGTTTGGGTGAGCTGGGTGCATGTGTGCTATGTACACTACTTGCATCTGACTCACAGATATGCATGGGGCATTCCAGTCATGCTGGCTTTTGCAGGGACATCAGCCATTTCCCAATACATCAATGCTAGACTCTCCTTGGCTCAGGCTCTCCTCCTCCCCTCCCTCCTCTGCGCCACACCAATCCTTACTAACATGCAGGCTACAACAATGTCCAAACTCCAACTATCACCTTTGTGGTCTGCAAGTGTTCGGACAGACATCAGTATTCTAAATCCCAGATAATGTGACGCATACCTGTATGTACAGTTCCAAGGGTGTGTCCATTTCATGGTTACACATTATATACTGTATGCCTGGGGTACTTTGTCTGTGTCTTGCTTGTATATTTAGCCCGACAGTTATGCCATGTCCATCTTTCAGATGGTGACACATATTACCGCCATACGTTTACAAGGGCCTACTGCTATCATGTGTTATACTGGGGGCATTGTCTTTGGCACTGCAGTTGTGACAACTTGGCCCTGTCATCGGCAGTAGTGGGCAATGACCACCAGGTCAAACCTCAACATGCATACATACTGACCACTCTCACATAAGATGAAACACACACCAACCTAACACATGCATACCTGCATATTGTACAAATGCTACAATCTATCCTGCTACCTTAGCCACCTCAGATCATCTGCGCTCCACTGCTATTATACCTACACATACATGTTACTACATGTCTACATCAGATTGGGGGGGCACACCTAACTGTTTCTATATTTCTACATGGGATTGGGAGGGGGTGAAACCTGACTGTTTCTACATTTCTACACAGAATTGGGGGAGTGGGCACACTTGACTGTTTCTACATTCCTACACAGGATTGGAAGGCACACCTGACTATTTCTACATTTCTACATAGGATTGAGGGGGGACACCTGACACTTGTACACATTTGCTATGACTGCACAGGTATGTCAGGTACTCCATTTCATTCTGTATTCTAACCTATCATGCTGACTAGAGGCATATCAGTATACTACATCTCTTAGGTTTGATTGATCTACATATCAGTTTCTGACTTCCTACCCTTCAGAACTAACATACCACTGCCTGACATGCGGTAGTTTGTCTGTCTAGGCCTGGGGGGAAACGTTACCCATAGCCATCATTCAGAGGCCTTAGCACAGCCTTTGTTTGTGTTTGTCTACACTTGCCCTGCTGACTGAGACTGTTGTTGGGTATGTAAACCTTCCTGACTGGCATTTGTGTGTCATATGGACACACATGTGGCCCAGCACATTTCATGCAGTGGGTTTTGTCACCATGTGTAGTACTGGCTACTGTTGTGACAACAGTATTTGTTACAGATCTCATGCTGCCACTATAGGTCTCTGCTATCTGCTGGCATCCCATTCAGCCACCCAATTCCCTTGCATGCTCACATCCATATCATAGATACAAGTAACAACACATACTACTCCATTCGGCAATTGGTAAGGAGAGTGACTTACCTTGTGGGTGTGCCAGTATTGAGGATGGTGCTGGAGGGCTGCCTATGTCAGATGCGCATAGTACACTCCTTATACATGGTTGAGCACAGGTAGTATCATGTTTGGCATTCCTTTTACTGTATGTGTGAGTCAGAGAGAGGTGTCATTCCCTGGGTCCCTCCTGTGTCAGTGTATGTACTATGCATTGCCTCTTTGCCAAGGCCAGAGCATACTGGGCATGCCTCCTTTTGCCTAATGGGGCAGGATCAGGTTGTTCCTCCTCCAAGTCATTCTGTGCCTGTGCAGGCCTTGGCAATGGTGGAGGACTGTGTGGTCCTGCCCTGTGCTGTTCCTGCTACAGCTGTTTCCACAGGATCATATTGTGTAGCATGGCACATACGATGACAATTTGAGTACATGTAGCTGGGGAGTACTGCAAGGTTCCACTGGATGTGTCCAGGCACTGGAACCATGACTTGAGCATCCCAAACACGTGCTCTATTACAATTCTGGTTTGTGCATGTGCCTCATTATGGAGTTCCTGTTCAGGTGTGTGTGCATTTCTGATGGGTGTCATCAGCCACAGCTCCAGTGTGTAACCAGCATCCCCCACTAGGTGACCACTGGCAAATATCTGGTACAGCTGTGTCAGATGCCAGATGTGGGAATCATGATAGCTTCCAGGGCAGTCAGCATACACATTCATTATTATGCCCTGGGCATCACACATGACCTGGCAGTTGATGGAGGGGAAGCCCTTGTGGTTAATGTAGACCATACTCTGCTCATTGGGTGACTCTTTGATGCATATGTGCATGCTGCCTATAGCACCCACTACCTCAGGGTATTCTGCTATTTTGTGGAAGAGATGCATATTTCTGGCCAACGCCTCACTGGTGTTGGGGAAATATACGTGCTCACTGGCATGTGCTGACATGGCATCCAGGAACTGGTGGAGTACCCTGGATGCTGATGCCTGTGAGATCCCCATGATATCCCCACTTAGCCTTTGGAAGGTACCTGTAGCTTGTATTCTTAGGCCTACACATACCTTGGTATCCACTGGGATGGGTTCCCCTCTGTTAGTTCTGTGTGTGAGGGGTGGCCGGCACAGCTCATCAATTTACTGTAGGAGGTCCCAGTCCACCCTATAGCACTCCACTATCTCTAGCTCATGTAGCCCCTAGTAGGTTACCCTGAGTCTGTACACTCTTCTCCATCTCCTCACTGTGGGTTGGTCACCAGCATTCTCATCCGCAGCACCCTCAGCCTCTTCCACATGTTGATGTATGATAGCTATTGCAGCCCCTATCATTTTGTTGTTTTTGTTTGTTAAAATTCCCCCGCTTGTATACACCGGTGGTGTAGAGTATGTGGGAAAAAACAGAAGTAAAGGTGTTTACATAGTTTATAGTAGTGTACTGGGCTGGGCTGGTCTGCTGCCTGTGTAATTGGCTGATTCTGATACATTTCACCTGCCAGCTATGCTAGTTCTCCTAGATTACCTTCCTACTGCTGTTTTCCCTTCCCATTGCCTTCCTGTTTAAGCCTGGGAGAAGCTGCACAAACACTGTGCTCAAATGTGCACACAGCTGCTATTTCCTGGTTTACTTTTTTTTTCCTTTAAAACCCAGTGCGTGGCACGCACACCTGCTTAGGCAATGTAAGGAGTGCTGGGCAGCCTCAGACACACCCTCTTGCTTAGCTCTGCTAAGCTAAGGGCAAACCCGAGCCACAGGGCTCCAGTCCACTTACAGTATGCCTGACACACACCCCTATGATGTTAGCTAACTCCTAGGCTTACACCAAGCTATTCCTGCTCTTACACTGTTGGGTGCTGACCAGCATGCATGGGAAATCTGGGATTCAGTATCATTCCCCTCATTTGCATAGGTTTGCCTGATTATGCATAGCTACAGGTCCCACACAGAGCCTCCCCCCTTAGCAATCATTATTCACTGGCCATGTTGTCTTCTGCCTGCCAGTGATTATAATGGCAAAATAGTGATTTTGGTTAGACTGCTTATTTTAGGGGTTTTTTTTTTATTTTTCACCTGATTCCATTTGCATGCCACTGCCCTACACTTAAACAGCCGAAATCAGCTAAAAAAAATGAAAGTAATTTTTTTTTTTTTTTGCAACTGCTTTCCATGCCAGTGGCCATATATTTGGCCATTGGCATGCTTTCAACATTATACATACCCTTTATTTGGAGCTGTCATGACTCTGTTTTGTAGTTTGCAGAAATGTATTCAGTTACTAACCGAGTACATTTCTGCAGATTACACTAGTCCTGCACAGCCAACTACCAGTTTCCTGGATCACAAATTCACCACATTTGCATGGATTTCACCTGCAAATGGGGTAATTTGCACACAGGAGCTGAGTCCATGCAGGACTAATGCAGGAGCGCTCGTGCACGTCCCTACAGCTTATTCTTGGATTGCATGGCAGACATATTGCCTGCTTTAGCTCCTGCACTAGTCCTGCATACCATGCAGGGCTTGCTGAATCTGGGGGATTGTATTTTTGTTGGGATCAAGACTTAACCCTATCAAAAAAGGTATTATTTAATGTAATATGGTGGATTAGTTTTAAAAAATCCAATAGTGTTTTTAGCTTCTCTGGATATATTTTGAATTATGAATACATTTTTCTCAAAACAAAAGGTTTACTGTGATGAAGTTTTGTGTATTAAATATAAATGTTTATGATATTTAAAAGGAACATGAAAAAAGAGATGTAAGATTTATTTATTTATTTGACATTTTTAACCAGGTATGTCCAGCTGGGCTAGAAGCCCATTTTCATGGAGACCCAAGGAGAAAAGCTCCAATACATAAAATTTATTGCAAATGCAAATGTTACAACCACATACAGAGAATTATTATACATAAGTTCCAGAGATATAGAGAATTATAATACATAAGTTCCAGAAGTACAAAAGAAGTATAGTACAATAACATGATAGAAAATAATATATTTTTTATTATTACATAGACAATGTAATTCAATTAGATTTTCCAAGAGAGTAAAAAAGATTTCACAGAGAACAGAGGAGTTTGTAGATGAGCACACAATATGTACATATTTACATGTGGTGGAGCAGTAAAGCCTAAGGGTTTATTGTCAGAGAAGGACTAAGGTTAAGAAGATAAAAAAAAGAGGTTTTGTATATAGAAGCCAGTGGAGAAGGAGTGAAAAAAATAGTAGTGCAGTGGATTAGGTAGAGGCCTGGCAGGGACAAGTCTTAGAGTTAAGAAGGTGAAGTTTTAGTTCCTTTCTGAAGTGTTTAGGGTGAAGAATAGATCTTATGTGGATGGGGAGTTTGTTTCAAGCTTAGGCTATGGTGGATTTGTAGAGTAATTTACTGACAGTTTTATTGGATTTATAGAGATCCAGGAGTAATTGCTTGGAGGTGCAGAGAGTACATGTAGGGGTGTAAGAGGATACCAGAGAGGAAAGTGCTGGGCAGGTGGATGGTTTGTATACTATAGAGTGTGTGATTTGTAACTGTGATAGTAGGAGTTGTTGAGGGAATTCTAGCAAATGGAGAGTGCTGAGTGCAAGGCAGTGGTGAGAGTTATAATGAGAGTTGGTGCCAAATCTAGCTACCTTGTGGAAGGTTTTTTGGAGTTTGGACATTGTTGTGGCCTGCATGTTAGTAAGGATTGGGGTGGCGCAGAGGAGGGAGGGGAGGAGGGGAGCGTGAGCCAGGGAGAGTCTAGCATTGGGAGAGTTTGACATTTTCTATTACAGTATAGATGACCTAGTTTTTGATGTGTTTTTTCATGCTTTGTAAGACATGTAAGTTAAATTTGTGCTCATCATCTATGATGATACCTAGGAGCTTAGTGTTGGGTTCAGGTTCTGTGATGGTCTTATTGGAGGATCTGATGGCAAATGTTGATTTATGTTGAGAGAGAGAATGAGGGAGAAAAAGCAGGAGTTTAGTTTTTTTGGGTTTAGGATAAGTTGATTATCAGACAGCCATTTTTTAGTAGATAGAAAGGCATCTTGAGGCTGTGCATGCAGATCTGAGATGCATTTAGAAATGGAGATGAGAGTGGAATCATCAGCAGATTGTATTAGGGAGGATAGTTTACAAGATGTGTGAAGGTCATTTCTAAAATGTTAAACAAAAGGGGACATAGAATGGAGCCTTGAGGTATACCAGATGTTTTGGGAAGAGAGGAGGAGCAGGAAGCCATCTGACAGACTTTTGCCCATTGGATACATAACTAGTGAACCACTGAAGTGAAGTAGGCAAGAGATTGAGGTTAGCAAGTTTAGATAGAAAAATAGGGTGAGAGACAGTGTTAAAGGCTTTGAAGAAGCTGAGAAAAATGCAGGGTATGAGTTGGTTGTTATCTTGTTATCTCTAGCCTCTTCTACCTTATGGGTAAAAGATGAGAGGGTGGTAGTTGTGCTGTGGTATGGCCGAAAAACATGTTGAGTGGGTGTGTGAAGATTTTCCTGAAGGAGAAAATTTAGTAGCTGAGTATGAATGCATTTTCCAGTATTTTAGCAGGGAAAGAATGGCTATGGGTCTGTATTTAGATGGGTCAGTAGAATTCCCCCTTTTATGCAGAGGGATGGTAAAGACAGATTTCCAAATGTCAGGGACTGTAGCTTCTTGAATGGATCTATTGAGTAGTAGGGGCATGGGGAAGGCTATGGATTCAGCAGCTAGTTTGAGGAGCAGAGGTGGGAGGTTATCCGAGGAGGGAGAGCAGAGTTTGAGTTTCAGCAGAAGTGATTTGATGTAAGCAGTAGAAACAGGTAAAGAAATGAAAGATGAAAAAAGTGTACTATGATTTTATTGTTAGAGGGGCAATAGAATGACCTAAATTCTGCTTGTGACATAAATAGGACATGGAGTGGCAGATATGTTTCTTGGAGAATTTCCATTCTCTGGAACAGGTTCCCCATCCATGTGAAGCGGAGTTCCTTCCTAACCCTATTTTAGTGCAACTTGAAAAAATGGATGGCTAACTGGAAATGCATCCCTGGTCTGGTGCCTATATAAATCAAATTTGTTGTTCATATTGTGGTTGTAGATGGATGGATGGATGGTTGGATGGATTTAGGTTGCACAGCTAGGCTTATAAGGGCCCTAGTGCTTGTTAGCCAAGTATACACCAAAGAACCTATGCACTTATGTAATGCCATGATTAAGACAAGAGAAAAATAGTTGGAAAGTATAACGGAGAAGTTATATTTAAAAATGCTGTGAAAGTTCCCGTATATATGGATGGGTTTGGGAAACATATAGGAAAATACTTTCTAATAGCTGTAAGAGAGAGATATCAAAGATTTAAAAATGAACTTGGGATGAGGGCTTTTATCGGAAGATTGATTATTGGAAAGGTACCTGTTACAGCAGAGTTAAAGTATAAACAGATAAAATAAAATGTATTATATGTGATAATGAGACAACTACGGAACATTTTTATTCCATGTGGGAGGGTTAGAGATTTACAGAAAATATGTGAAGATGAATTTAGATGGAATTGTTTTTAAAAGTTAATGTGGATGTTATACTATATGGTCTATATGAATGAGGGAGTTGATAAGGAGAAGATAAAAAACTATGATAGATTATTGTTCAGTATATTATTAAATTTTGGAGAATGAGATATCAGAAATTATTATATAATAAAAGTTAGTGTATTAGTTGTTGCTGTTGTTGTTGTTTGTCTTTCGGCTTTTCCCGGTAAGGGATCGCCACAGCGGAACTCCAGTCCGCTAATGATTGGCAGTAGATTTTTACGAAACGCCGAGGTGCCAGCTCGATGCTCAACCTTCAACGAAGGCACGCCCATTTACGCATGCATGTCTTATTAATAACGTTGTAAAAAAGATCAAAACAATGGTAAATGGAAAAGGGTGGGGAGGATGAAAACAATACTATAAAGACATGTGTTGTGCATTTTAAATGTATTTTATACCAAAACATAATTTTATATGATTTTTTGATTGCTCTGGATTCTTTAATATGTAAGTAAAACTGAAAAATAGTCTTAGAAGTGTAAATAAATAAAGTCCCAACTTTTTTATACATGCCATGGGATCTTTTATAATCACCTGAGTTACCACCGACTCAAGTAGGCAGGTTGTGGTTTAACAGCTCATCCAAAGGACATCATACTCAGGAATACAGCACTCCTCTTATGCAGTGTCAGCAACCAATCTACCTGGTGTGGGTATAGAACAAACTACCTTTGGAACCAAAATGCTACCTGCTGCACCACTGAGACTGAACAATCCGCAATCTGTCCTGTCCTTGAAGCTTCCTCTTAAAGGAGGCATAGGTTCATAGGTTCATAGGTTCATACTAGGCTATCTGCCTGAGGGCATTTACAAGCCTAGCCCATAGTTTTGTGGCTTACGCCACCCCTTTAGTATGGGGAACTATACCCATTATTTTGCTGTGCCTCTGTCGAGCAGTGACACTGAGGTAATCCCTGGGGTATATCTGAGATCTCCCATCCATTGGTCAAGATTTCTCTTGAACAAGGCCAGCGAGGTGCTCTGCCTCACATATACCGGGATTTTATTCCACAGCATAGGGAGTCTTTGGGTGATGAATCTATCCCTCCAGCACGTCCTATTAATAGCCGTGTCGAGGTTTAAGTCTCCCGCCCTTGTGGCTCTGACGGATCTAGAGTTTTTTGAGGTGAAGCATATTCAGCAAATCTGGGTTTGACATGGCCTTGTATGTTAGGCAAAGGTCACCTCTGAGCAAGCGGTATGCGACTGAATAGAGCTGGAGTTCTTTCAGTCGGGCAGCATAGGACAGATGTTTGAGACCCTTTATCCTTTTGGTGAGGAACTTTTGTGGCCTCTCCAGCTGCTGCAAGTGTCGGGTCAGATACATTCGAATGGGGCATTGTACTCAATCATTGGTCTGATGAGTGATGAGTATAGGGAGACTATGACCTCCCTTGATCTAGATGAGAATCCCTTCATGATAAGGTGGGCAATGCAGAAGGTCTTCCTAACTACTTTAGCTACATGGGTGTTGAATGACAGACTACTATCAACCTGGGTCCCCAGGTCCCTGATAACTTCTT
This sequence comes from Protopterus annectens, assembly GCF_019279795.1. Lineage (NCBI taxonomy): Eukaryota > Metazoa > Chordata > Ceratodontiformes > Protopteridae > Protopterus > Protopterus annectens. The sequence goes on along the minus strand of NC_056736.1, from coordinate 417,162,024 downwards.
CTGTACTCAGTGGATTGCCACCTATTTGGTAGCTAGGGGTAACCTTGTTTTTCCCGAAGGGTATGACTATGCATTTTTTGGCATTTAACTTTAGGCCATGGCTCTGGCACCAGTTATCCATTTCTGTGAGACCCTTCTGAAGGATATCTGTGTCAGATGTGTTTTCTACTATGGCGCCCAGTCATCTGCAAACTTTGTCAGCCATAACCCTCCTGTGTTTGCTTGTACTTCGGAAAAGTAGATGCCAAACAAGATTGGGCCCAGGACTGAGCCCTGTGGTACACCACTTGTGACAGGCTTTGAGTCTGACATGGCGCCAGCAACTCTGACCCTGTGGGTTCTGTCACTCAGCCAGTTTGCAACCCATCTTGTGATGTATGGGTTAACATTTAAGCTGATGAGTTTTTCAATGATGCCCGAGTGGGGTATTGTATCGAAGGCCTTCGCCAGATCGAGGTAGGCTGTATGGACTGCCTTTCCCTCATCAATGGCTTTGGTGACTGTTTCGAAAAAGTCAACCAAGTTTAGAAGGCATGATCTGCCTTTGACAAAGCCAAACTGGGATGGATCCAAAGTCTGCAAATCCCCTATGTCTTTATTTATGAGGTCCATTATGATCCTCTCCATGGCTTTGCAGATAAGGCTTGTCAAGCTAATGGGCCGGTAATTTCCAGGGTCGGTGGAGGCACCGCCTTTGTGAAGTGGGACCACAGTTGCAGTGCGCCACTCCCTGGGTACGTATCCAGAGGTAAGACTATGATTAAACAGCTGTCCTAGCTGTGGGTTTAATTCCTCATTGAGTTCGTGGAGCACACAGCCGGGGACACCATCAGGTCCCATGGATGCTGTGTTTTTTGCTTTGGAGAGAGCAGTTCTCACTTGGGCGTTGGAGATGTTTGGGAGGCTGCAATCGCTTGGTATAGATATCTCTCCTTTTGGGGGGGAGGGGGGGGAGAAGTTTGCACTGAACCTGTCAGCCAGTATGTTGGCAATGTCTGTAGGATCAGTAATCTTCACATCATTTTGAACTAGTTCTGAGCATATCTGGGAGTTTCATCCCAGGTTTCTAACATAGCTAAAGAAGGCCTTATGATTGTCTTTTGAGTCTTTAGCTATTTTTCTCTCAAAATTTGCTTTGGATGATTTTATGAGAGCTCTTAGTTTTTTACTTATAGTGATCAAGGGTGTCTTACCTTTTAAGGATTTTGCTCTATCTTGTAGTAGCTTCCTCCTTTTGTTGTAGAGTTTGTTTATGGCTGGGGTCCACCAGACTGGATGCTTGCCTTTGGTACAAAGAGTCTTTGTTTTGCTTGGGATTGCCTTATCCATGCAGTCCTGCAGGTGCTGGTAGAAGGCATTTGTAAGTGATTCAGCGGCTTGAGTACTGTTTTCCGTCGGCTCGGGGCCTTAAAGGAGACCACACTAGTCTTTAGAAGTGTGAAGCTCGCTTTCGTGAAGTTCTTTACTGTGGTCTTTGTTATTTCAGGTGGGGTGGGATGAGGACCTGCAGCGAGATTAGTTTGTGATCTGATTTCACCAGTGAGGGGTATACTTCGGGTGTTGAACATTGTGCTCCCATGTTCGTGATGATGAGATCAAGTATGTTTTCTCCTCTTGTGGGGATGGTGACTAGTTGTTCCATGGCATTTGAGTTTATGAATTCCAGGAACTTTTGGGCTAGGGTGTTTGGGCTTGAGTAGTGTTCCCAGTCTATATTAGGGTAATTGAAGTCACCTAGTATGATGGTGTTTGGTGATACATTTATCGCCTCTAGTGTTTTCAGGAAGGCCATGTGAGGTTCCTGAGTTTGTGAGGGTGGCCTGTAACATGCTACAATTTGCAGAGCAGTCTTGCCTATGGTTAATTGCACCTGGATGGTCTCCGATGCATCGTGCGTTGCCACCAGTCTTGAGGTGTGGGTGTCCTTGATGAATATGGATACCCCCCCCTCCTTTCTTGGTATTGTCCGGATTTTGGGGCCAGAACGCATGATAAGAGGTAAAACCTGATAGTGCTGGGGTGCTCTCAGGAGCCTTGAACCAGGTTTCTGTCACTGCACAGACATCGATGTTCTCCATACTGAGAAGGGCCTCGAGTGCGTGCATTTTGAGATTTAGACTTCTGGCATTGAGCAGCATTACCCTTAGTGTTTTTCCTTTTTTGTGTTCTAGGGTGGTAGGTTTAGAATTTGAGCCTTGCCTAAAAAAGGCACTATGGGGGTGGCAAGAGCCTTTGCCAATATCCGGAATCCCAGGGGTTACAGGTGCGAGCCGTCCCTTGCGAAGCAGCGTGGCTTGTCCAGCATGTCATCCCAGGCAGACAGACATTGGATCCCCTTTGAATGACACCAGAGTTTAAGCCAATTGTTAAAGCTGATCATCTTATCTCTGTATTGTGGCATCATTCTTGGTGAAGGTAGGGTACTGCTCAAGGTCAGGGTCATACCTGCCTGGGCTACATAATCAGAGAGCTCCTCAATGTCTCTTTTCATGTAGTCCAAGGAGGTACGTCTCAGGTCGTTTACACCAGCGTGGACAATGACTGAGTCGTATTTGTACCTGCTGTTGAGAGACCTGAGTGCTTGCGTTATGTGGCGGATTCTAGCGCCCGACAGGCAGCTTACTGTGACCTTCTCCTTACTCAGTCTGGTGAGCGGACGTCAGTGTGTCTGACTATGGAGTCACCAATGACTAGTGTGTCTGGCATTGTGTTTGGCCTTAAGGGCTGTGACTGTTTGATACTCTGACTGTGAGGTCTATGTGTTGCAGGTGTTGTGTTCTGAGGTGGTGGTTGTTTGGGTGTCTGCTTTGGTGGCCTCTGCTGTTTTGGTAGATTTTTGATCAGAGCCACCGAGTATGTCTTTGTGTGTTTATGTGTATGATTTGAGGTTGTGATGGTACTATGTGAGACTGGGTCTATAGTGTGTGTGGTAACCTTCTCCTCCTGACTGGTCTTGCCAGTCCTATGTTGAGAGAGCTCAGCCTCCAGTTTGGCCATATAGTTGCATCTCTCGCATGTATTTGTGTTTTGTGGGAGGAGGAGAGGGTTGTCTGTGTACATGAGGCAATTGTAACATTGCCTCAATATTCCCAGGTTCACCAGCTGAGCAGGAGAGGACACTAGCAACTGATCCCTCGACATGCTAGAAGGACTAGACAAAAAAAACTTTAAAAGAGATTCCGGGGGACGTGGGTGACCGAGAAATGGGGTTTGCCTTTTGGGGTGCTATCTATAAGAGTGCCGTATCAAGGTAATAAGTACTGTAGGAGCAAGTGCTAGGTTTAACAGATAGAGAAAAGTCTACTTGGAGTCAAGTAGAGATGATCTTTTTAGGTATTAGAGAAAGTGCTAGTAACAGGGATGCTTAAAGGTAAGATTGAAAAGAATGCACTCTGCAGTGTGCACTAGAGAAGTTAGATATGAAAGTAGGTAACTTGAGTTTTACCTGTTTAAAAAGTTAAGGTTTAGTGGAGAGTTATTATTTTTAAAACAGCAAGATGGACTGAAAGGGGTGGTTACTTTTGTATTTTGGTACTATGAAATACTGTAGGATGGCCAATAAATTTAAATAATTGAAGGGGTGGGATTTCAAAAGTGATGGTTTTGTGATTACTCACATAAGCCAGTGAAAGTAGAGAGAAATGAGATATATGGTCAGATTAACATAAGAGGCGGGCAACTAGAAAGACAGTGCTATTTAACAAGACAACTTAAATGGGTAAGAGGGAGGGAAAAAATTCTGCCTGACTCAGAACAGAGAGAGCTGTGGTCTCTTTTGAAGTTTTAATATGCTGTTAAAACAGAATGCAAGCAAAACACAAGGTAAAGAAAACAAACTACAGTATTCAAAATATAGAAAGGCAATACAGAAATAGAAAAAATAACAGCAAACTAACCTTTCCTTCACAGCAAAGTGTAGCAGAGTCTGGATGAGTCCTTTCTGGACATATGATTTGCAGCACTGAGGCTGCACTATTTTACAGACATTTCCCAGTCATTCACCTCTGTTTTCTCACTGTCCTGACAGACATTGTGCAACACCCACTACTTACCCACCAAAGCTGGACAATGTAGGCAGTATATGTAATGATATTTAGTGGCATTGCCATCTCCATTTATTTGCTGGTGTTGACCTGTCATTGAATTCTCAGCATTGTACATGCTCTGTAGTTACATCCATAGCCTACCGTTTAGTAACATTGGTCTGCAAGATTAATATCAGTAATTATTTTAGAGGATTTCACAGATTCAACCAGGATCCCTGATGATTAAATACATAACCAGGAATTTTTGTCTTACTGCAGATGAAATATTACTGTCAGATTTATGATCCTTATGTAAACATTTCTGGAACTCTACTCCTAGCTTCTATTGCAACACCGAATTCCAACTTATATACATAGTATCCCAAAACATCATACCAAATGGGGTTGTAACATATTGATTACATTCAAAAGCATGTAAAGACCACTGGCTTGATTAATGCTATAGGAAATTCCAGAAGTGCTGCTGAAGCATACTGCGTTACGGGCACAAGTCTTATTCTAAAGCTATTGGTATATTTTATTACCTACGAGTACGACTCCCTAGTCTGGCAACAGTCATGGAAATGATAAACAGGCCAAGACTTTTGTAACACACCACTTGTGATATCCAGATTCTGTAATACTTTGTCCTCTGACTTTACTGCGTGTCATGCACAACCAGTAATTTGCTTATTTTGCTATTCTGTAATAAGGCTACGTATTATAACATCAGTGGTAATTATACAAACAATTTAGCTATGTGTGATACAGTATAACAGTCCTGTGCTAATTTCAGTGAAACCTATTCAGTTTGCATTACCAAGTTAAAAAAAAACAGGGCCATCTTTAGACAAAATTATACTGTTTTTGGAGATAATACAACTAAGCACATCATGTCCATGTATATATTAACATGATTATGAATCTTTCCATAATATTACATATAACAAAAGTTATATTTACATACCTGTAGTTTGGAGAATCTGAGTTAGCTCCACCATTGCATGCAATTATTGTTATGTTACATTTCAATATCAGGAAAACCTGCAGTAGGAATACATTTTTTGAACAGTAATTGTATATGTTCCCTTATGCTATGCTAATATTAGCCTGGACTATCCTGAAATGTTATCTGGCCTCAAAGAACCTGCCCAGCCTACCTTACTAAGAACATCAAGAATACCCCTTTGTAAACTGTAGATGTTTTATTAATGTGCTGATAACTTGGAAAGGTTTCCTTCTTTGTCTAAAAGTGTAAATTATAATGCCTTAAAAACGTTTCACAGCACTTTTCTTTATTTTGATCACAATGACTTTTACATTTCATCAGCCAGGGATGTAATCAGGATTTTGAGAATTGTGTACTAATTTGTACAACACCCTTGACAGTGTAAACTTCTGGACAACATACTTTTTTGTCATTTGTTTTTATAGGTGCACTTTCCTGTCATGCTTGCGAGCAGCCATGAAGGTTCTCCCCCTGAAGGCCCAGGCCATTCACTACGATCCTAAGTATTCCCCAAGTGAGGACTAAAGCAGGCTGGAGAGGCAGCACATAGGCTGCTTTTATTGTATCCTCACTGGTATTCTACAATACACTCATATGGGTGACCATATCTGACCATACCTCTCAATCTCTTAGAACAATAAATCTGGACAAAACTATAAAAAATAGGGGGGACAAGGCCCAAAAATAGGGACAATTTCTTAATATTGCTTTTACAAACTTAGAAAGTAGCTACAATGACAGGTTTTGCATTAGCATGAATTTTTTGAAGGGTATGAAGTCTGAAACTCAAATATCTCTCATGTTTTTTTTACTTCAGTCTTCAATGATTTACCAGTGATTTGCTAGAAAACCAAAACTTTATGAAAAATGGACCAAAAATATGAGGCAAAAATACTGACATTTTGCAAAAATCTGTACATTTGAGAGCTATGAGCTCTCTGCTCCTGGTGACTAATGTGTTCATTTGCCTCATCACAGGGATTCCTAAGCCTTTCCCTGATGTATACATGCTTCTTTTGACTATCAGGGCCAGCATCGTCAGCTTGGAATTGTCAACCCCATGTCCTCTGGTCCTGCCATTACACCTATCTTGCAAACCTCAACTTGCATGACAGTCAGAGCTAAATCTATGTCACATAGACAGGCTCTGGACAATACATCTTTCAGTAGCACAAGCTAATTAATCATTTATTTAAATAACGTGCTAATTGAGTAATTGGATTGGTCAGGAGATGGTTTTAAACTGTGATGAAGCTCTAAAACAGAGTGCCTTGACAAAATATGTTATAAGATCAAATGTTTATGAAGGGATAACATGCACAGTGTTTAATATAGAGTTCATATAGTAGAGTTCAATATTCACATTTAGCAGGAAACAAGTTGTCTTGCAATTAAAAAAAAACAAATTACACAAATGAAAGGGGGGTGCTCAGTGAATCATCCAAGCACTGATAAAACAGTGATGGATCCCATAAAATAAAGCATTGAAAAGCGTATGTCATGTCTAGGGAATACCTGGCTATACCCCCATACTTGGCTATTCCTTCATCATTTGCATCCAAGTACAGTGATCAAAACTATTCTTGAGAAATACCTTGCTGTTTTCTCGTATGGTTTATTTAAAAATATATGATAAACAATTTAGGAAAAATTAAATCTGTGCTGTTGTCATCTTTATGGTTTTGCACATTCCCATTTCAGCAGACTATTCAGAATATTTCAGGATGCCTTCTGAAAAATATTTAATACTTTAAGTAGTTACATTTCTGACTGGACCCTGCTCATTCCATCATGTAGTAGCTTAATCTTGAATATAGTAAATAGAAATAGACTCAAAAGCCAAAGCGTACACTGACAAAGAAGTGTTTTCTGGGGCATCAGTATGAAATGTATTACATATTATGAGAAACGTTCAGCAAACCTTGAGTTGCCAAACACATTTAATGAAAGTGTTACCCTAAAAATGTCTCATTGTGAGAGAAACCCTCCAGACCCTTGATGATACTTGTGTATGGGAGCTGGAGACCCCTACACTCTACAGCTAGCTGCATCTTATTAGGGCAGGTTACATTTCCATGTATTGGGCATTCAGTAACTGGAAAATTCCACAAAGCTGACACTGTGTATTGTATTGGCAGAAAGACACATCACTGCAGCATTTACTCAGCATGCTCTTACCTGAATTTAATGCACACAGGATCTGTGGCTTCAGAATCCTATTACATAGCCATGTGCATCACAGCATTATGATTAGAAAAGCCAAATGATTTCCTTTCAGAAAGACAGTCAACATCTTATATGTATATTACTCTTTATTCTTCTGCTTCCTGACCACTACTCTTATTTAGCATGGAGAATTATTACCAAAGATGAAATCTAATTTATCTGAAGCATAGCATTTCTGGGTTCCTATTAGAACCACGAATGCTTGAAATTTCAAATGGCATATGGTCGACACTATATGATCGAAATTTCAAGCATTCGAAGGTTAAACGTAATGGCGCCGTTCAGTGCAGAATGGGAGAATTTCCCTTTTCTGCACTGAAGTGCGATCTCAGAGTTGGTATATTTAAGTAGGGGGGTGTGGAGGTACAGGGGGGATTTTCCCCTGCCTGCACAGTTAAGATAAGTTTTTTTTGTTTGTTTATTATATATTTGAAGTTTCAAACTTTGATCATATGTTGTCAAACATATGGGGTTCAAAGTTTTGAAACTTCGAATATATAATATAGACCCAGATTTCTGTGGTCACTTAATCTGGTAAGTGCCACAAATCTGGAGATACACAGACAGTGCCTTCTTAGCAGTAGAATCTACTACAAGCCTCTATTTAGAGCATCATATAGTCTTCCATATGTTTGCTGTAGGCTGATAAAAATCTTCACTAGCAGGGTTGATGTCTACAAGCCTGAGCAGTAATATTCAAATTTCTGAGAAGGTTTCTCTTTCATTCATCTGCTGGTCTTTGTAGAGGGAGATCCTGTACTTATCTCTCTCTCTCTCTCTACGTCTAACCCCCTCCACTTTTGAGGCAGTGCCCCACTGGACTATATTGTTTCTTTATCTTGTTATATCAGTAAATATGTATTGTCAGCTATGTGTGTGTGTGTGTGTGTGTGTGTGTGTGTGTGTGTGTGTGTGTGTGTGTGTGTGTGTGTGTGTGGTGCATGCGTATGTGCTGCCTTAATCTCTCAAGCTGCAACAAAGAATTTCCTTTTAAGAATTATTATATTGTTAGTTATTTCAAGTTTTAACTTTTTTTTGGTAACTAATATCCATTGATAATTACTGTTACCAGTATTTACTGGTACTTGATTTTTTTTTGTTTTCATTGTTTTCACTGTTTTGACACTGATTGTTTCTCTTGTCTTTGCAGTATTATTAAACAAAGCTCCTTGGTAGGGAATGGATTATGTGCAGTCTACCCATTGCTGTGGTGTTGTATGGTCATAGCCTACAGCCCCCTACCACCACAGGCAAAATATGATTTGCTTATGATCCTGGAATAGAGAGTTTAGTATTATATCATAGCATTGCTCTATGAAGAAACATTTTACTTTTTTAAAATGACACCACTGTCAATGTTGGTCAGCATAACATGGATTCAGTGATGAATCTGTAGGCTGTGATTCCCTGGCATGATTTTGCCAACCGTAGGATTATATTTAAGTGCTGCTTCCTGGTTCAGGGCAGTTGTACTCTACCATTTTTCTGGAGGATATTTCTTCTGTTTGGGCATGCTAACTGGTCATTTATATTTTGCTGACTGAAACGCTAACTTTTTGTGTTTTTCAATAAAGAAGTGCTAGAGAAAGCAACAGTTTGTTTCTCTTCTTTTATTAGTTTTTGATTATTAATTGTCACCGGCACTTCATTGACACAATACGAATAGCTATAGTTGCTTGATTTAATAGACATAGACAGATATTTCAAGATCAATGAAAGAAATAGACTGCAGAAGGTTAATAAAACCCAAAAGTCAGAAGTCTTAATAAACAAATGAACACAGTAATTCAGACTGTTCATAGAGATCCATGCAATATAACAGAAGTAAACAGGATATATTACTGTGCAGCTAAATTAATTAATGATAAAGTTCTACCACAAGAACACATGATAGTCAGGGAAAAGAAGGGGAGAAATCAAATGCCATCATGGAAATATCAAATAGAGAAGACTATAAAGCAGTTAAGTCAAGAAATGTCACTGTTAGGAGAGCATAGAAGAGGGAACATATCAACAAAAATACTAAGAAAGATAAACATTATAAAAGCAATGCACAGTATTAGAACAGACCAGGATCTATCTCGCCGTATTGCAAATAACAAACTAAAAATTTCAGCACAGGGGGAAAAACTCAGAAGATATGAAGATAAATATAAAAGAAAAGTACAAAATAAGTAATTTATTGTTTACCCAAAACAGTTTTATAGAGAATTGGGAAACAAGGTAAAAGGAATTGAAAGACCACCAAAAAAGATGACATAGATACATTTTAGAGAAATATCTATGAAGATCCTGTGGAACATAACAAAGACGCTGAATGGATAGAAGAAGTTAAAGAAAGAATTAGAAATTTAAAGGTACAGCTATGAAATCGGATGAAATAGCAGCCAAAGAGATTGAAATAAAGTTAAGAAAAGCCTCTAACTGGAAAACCCCAGACCCAGATGCAGTACCTAACTTTTGGCTAAAAGTATTAACATCTTTGCATGAAGATTTAGCCATGAGTAAGAAATATTTATATGCACACCCCGAACAGACACCAACCTGGCTAACAACAGGAAAAACAATGCTCCCATTTAAGAGTGAACCTGCAAGCTACCTTAAAAATTATAGACAAATAACTTCCCTTCCAATGACATATAAACTATACACAGGAATTGATGCTGACAGAGTTTATAGTCATTTAGAAGAAAACTCAATTATGTCAGTAGAGCAAAAGGGCAATAAAAGAAAGTCATATGGAACAAAGGATTATTTGTTGTTAAAGTCATAGTGGAGAACTGTAAAAAGGGGAAGAATCTAAGTATGGCATGGGTTGACTACGAAAAAGCATTTTATAGTATACCCCCATTCATGGATAAAAGAGTGCTTAAAAATGTATAAGATACATCCTACATGGATTGACTACATTACAGTGACCATGAAACAGTGGTAGACCACTTTACGATTAAGCCATGATAAAGGACATATTATTATCCCAGGGATACAAATTCAAAGGGGGATATTCCAGGGTGACTCTTTGGCACCGCTGCTATTCAGCCTTGCCCTTAACCCATTAAGCTGTCTACATAACAACTTAGGCCATGGCTATAATGTTGCTCCTAGAAAACAATAAAGTAAAGACCTCTCATCTTCTGTCGATGATTTAAAACTGTATAGCTCATCAGATGAGGAACTGAAAGCACAATTGCAGACTGTCAAAACTTTTTCAGATGATGTAAGAATGTCATTTGGTCTTCATAAATGTGCTAAAGCAACCTTTAAAGCAGGAAAACTGCAACACCAGGAAAACATCAGTTTGGGACAAGAATGTGATATAAAATAACTTAAGCAAGGAGTGTATAATATTTGAGAAATGATGAAGGATCAACAATAAAACACCAACAAATGTGAATCAAACTTAGTGTGTTTGAAGTGAACAAGGTGTTTGAACAGGTACAAGCTGTTGGGTGATCTACATTTTTGATCAGCCTAATGAGGGAAGAATAGAGGGAATTACAACTATCTTAGATCTAGTGGATTTTCCATCAGTAATTGGCTGATTAAGTTGGAATGGTTTCAACAACTCTCTTAGATCTAGTGGATCTTCTTTCAGTAACTGGCTGATTAAGTTGGAATGGTTTCCTAACTATGGTTAATACATGCCAGTCAAAGGGTATTTCACTGTTCATGAATGTGCCTAGATCCCTAATGACTGTGTCATTTATAAGAGGGAGGAACCATTATGAGATATACATTTGGATATTTATGTTTTCAAAACATATTTATGCTATATTTGTCCAGCATTGCGGTTGTACTCCTGTGACAACACTAGATATGGTTAAACCCTTCTTGGAGGATCTGATTGTCAGTATGGGAGTTAATAATGTATCCCAGTTTGCATTCATCAGCAAATATGGTTAGCCATTGTCCTTTGGTATCTGCTTTAATATCAGAAAGGTAGCTGTCAAACAGGAGGAGGTCAAGGATGGAGCCTTGTGAAACACCACTAGTAACATTTCCTTGTGTAGAAGAAATATGACCAGAACTCACTGTATGAGTTTTATTGGTTTGACAGTTGGCTATCCAATTAATGATTTAGAGGTTAATATCTTGTTGAGGTAAATTTGTTGATAATACTAGTCTGGATAATTAAATCAAAGGAAGTTACTAGGTCTAACTAGTCAATTTGGACAGACTGGCTTTTGCCCATGTCTTCAATAGCTATTTCAAAGAAGTCATCTACAGTGAGCCAAAAGGATTTACCATTGCCATTACTAAATTCATTAGGGTCATGGACTGGATGTCATCTATTTAATTATTTATAAATTCGAGTATAATGCATTCAATGACCTTAGAAATTACATTGTGGGATTAAAGTGTCTTATAGTTTGCAATATTTGTGGTAGATCCACTCTTGTGTAGTGGCACAACTTTGACAGCTCCACAGAAATGTGTAAAGGCTTAGGTTAACTAGATTCATAATGGTTTGAGCAAAGCTAAGTTTTGCACTGAATAAAAGTCAGCCAGGTGTGTTGACAAGGCCCACAGAGATGGTATTTTTGGTTTGTGAATGTCAGTAGACTTGATGTAGTGGAATTTATGTAGAAGGGGTAGTATGAGGAACACTTGGTGGGGGGGCACACGCATATCTGGATGACATTAGAGCTAAATTTGTCAGCTTGGGCATTGGTGATGGCCTCTAGATCAGAATATGTGGTATCATTAACAACTGGCTTGGTGTGGAATTGGGTTTTCATTCTGAGACTACAAATATGGTTTTAAAAGAAATATTGAGATTGTCATTGGAAGTGATGGCTTTTTGTTCAAAGCTTTTGTTGTACTTTCTACTGGTGCACTTGAGATCTTTACAGACCAGTTTTAGATCCTTGAAATGGAAGGAAGGGAGTTTATTGTACACAGCAAACATATTTTATCTTACTATAAATTTTATTTATGCAACAATGCCATGATTAGGATTTGATTAACACTGACTTTCCTAATATACTTGTGACAGACAGTGACAGCTGCTTCAGTACCCCCATTATGATGAGGCGAGAATTCTGAAGTATATGTGTCCACTTTGGCTGCAGATTGGTTGATGCTGTCAACTCCCGAAGGGGGTGTACTTTTGAATTTCCACATTGTCAATAAATGATAAAAGGTTGGCTCAGAAGCAGTGTTGAGTACAACAAGAACTGTAGGCATTGTGGACATGTTTTAAAGCAGACAATAACAGTCTACTAGTTGGACTTAATCAGGGATTACTAGTTGGACTTAATCAGGGATGAGGCAACATATAGCAGGATGCTAAATATGCCAATATTTGTATGCATGAGTGAAGAATATTCATAATTCTAGGGGAGAGGAGAATAACTTGGTAAAGGGAACTGATGTTAAAGTTTTGTAAACACTGTGCATTTGTTAGTGTTAATACTGGTTTGCCAGTTGATGGACAGGTAGTTAAAGCTGCTTAAGATTATTTCTCTGGATATAGATTCCAACAGATGAAAATATACATCATGGTAAACAAGGGGCATTGATAGAAACATCCAACTGGAATAAAGTGACAGTGACATTGCATATCACAAGGGGATCCAGGAGTTTGAGGTTGGTGTTGTGAATCAGTGTGGACATGGGAAGCCCCCACAGTTCTTAAAAGGTATGACAGGTGTTAAACTACATATAAAATATATTATAAATATAAATATAAAATATAAAATATAAAATATACTGAAACCATGCTTCAGTAATTAGTCAAGAATGTACGTGTTTTAGTGTCATGAAGAACTTAGGCTCAGACATTTTATTTTTACTTATACTCCTAGCACTGAGTATTGTCACGTTATGTGTGCCATATTACAATTTACTATGTTAGTATATCCAGATAATGAACTCCACATAAAACAGGCACTATGGGAGGTAACAAGTGTTCAATCGATATATGGAGCCTTTGGGTTGAAAGGTGAAAGTCATCTCACGTGAAACAGACTGGCCTATAAATCATCACTTCACATCCATCCATCCATCCATCCATCCATCCATCCATCCATCCATCCATCCATCCATCCACAACTCCTTTTCCCCATTTTTAGACATGGGGCTGGAGTGTCACTTCAAAAGTGTCAAGCATCTACAGCCAAGTTTTGCACCGTATCATCACTTCCCATGTTGACGCATATTAGATCCTCCTAAGTGATACCAGTTAACAAGTTAATTGTTAAATTCAATTATTTTATCTTTAAACTGTGACATCTTTCTCTAAGATAGCAGGATGCTGCTCAAGACAAGTGTATTTTCTACCTTGGAAAATGCTTGGAAAACTTAACTATGTCTATCTGCATATCCCATAGGGTAGAGAATCTAAGGTCATTCACCTCAGCATAAGCAGCCTCAGGATGCTATTCATATTTGAGGGCCTGGAGAGACCTAATGGTCCTTATCACATCATGATTCTTGCTGCCAGGAAGACAGCTAAGGATAATCCTGTTGTTATTCAACCTGGTAATAGTGTCAGTACACCTAATTGCAATATGGATGGCTATAGAGTCCGAAGATTTAATGCACATAAGCTCATCTCTAGAGCGACTTTTCCTGAGGGTAGTTGGAGAGGGTGCACATATATGTACAGATTTGAAGTGTTTCTATGTGGGTGAGGCTTATTAATTCATTCTCCAGGAGGCTTAGATAATAATTTCTATAAAACTTCATCATAAGTGGATATTTTATTGGGTTATAATGATGAGTTTGCTCACATGCAGTGGTTGTCATTGACTTATCTCCAGGCAGAATAAATATCTGCATCTTCCACAAACAGTTTCAGTATTTAATAGAAGCAAAGCATTGCTAGAAAACATGATGCAGCTGCTGCAGTGTCTCAGCATGTTACGTGCTAATGGAATGGCCACAGAAGGGGTTGCAACTATCTATGGTCCATGGCGACAGGCAGCTGATTAAGATGAAATGGAATTTACCTTGATTAGTAAGTGAGGAGAAGGAGAGTGGTGATCAGAGAAGGAAAACTATCGATGACAAAGAAACTAAGGATGGCGTCAAAGCAGAACTGTTAGAGAATTTATACAGGATATATATTATACTACACTTTAGAAAAGCTATTATATTGCACTGTAGAAAACTTACTATATTACACTCAAAAACCTACTATATCATACTCAGGAAAGCTGACAATATCATGTTGTAGATTACACTAAAATATGTCACAAAGGTATTAGCATATTACACTCTGTAAATTTGCAGGTGTAGTCAACACCAGTAAAACTGTACTGCGGCAGTGTTATTGAAAAGTCAATCTGATGAAGACCAGTTGGTGGACAAAAATGTTTATCACAAATAAAAGCTGAGATTTCCTGTGACTAAGTCTGCTCGAGTTTTTCTTTGGTACATTTATAAAAGGGGAATTAACACATGAAGTTTTGGATTGTTTATTACTGCTGCTTTTAATTCTAAGTTTACAAGTTTTTATTTTTCATTTTTCTCAAATAACAAGGAAGTAAAGACAGTCTGCTATTTTCACTCTGGGGACAGCTATCTACTAGCAATTCTGCTGTGGTTTATAACAATGATACTCAGCAAGATAGTTGAACAAAACGATAAATCCTGACATCAGATAAGCACATAGTTTTTAATTGTTAGCTTACTGAGACAGGTTAAGGTTACTTATATATATTTTTTATTTTGTTATTTGTTAACCCTGTAGATGGACTAGTCAGACCCTTTGCATCCCTGATCTGGGGTCCAGCTATGTTTACTATACTAGTAAACAATACAATATATATTGCTGCGTATAACAGCAGTGGTTGCTTGTGTTATTCCTGTTTGCATTCATGTCAGTGTGTGTAACAGTACACTGCAGTGCACCCATCAAACCTAGAACATAACAACTGTCTACACGTCCTACAGCTTACTATTGTCTGCTCAACTATTTCACCACAGTGCCACCAAGCTTTCTACTCAAAAATATCTTAGCCTCGTCAATGTGGTCTAGACATAAATCATTGCAAACAGAGAAGTTGAAATAGTCCTGATAGGACTTCACTTGCTATCTTTTGTAAATCATCTACTCAGCAGTTAATAGAAACATGCCTGGTCCGATAAATTATAACAACCACAAACAAAATCAAACTGGATCAAGCACAAACCTCTTCCAAAGTTCTGTAAATATTTCACATTAAAGCAAAAAATAAGCAAAACAAAGTAAATGAAATTCACATCTTGATTTATAATTATAAACCTGCTATACTGGCTGTCATAGAAACATGGGTCAAATCCACCATCAAGGATGAAGAAATCCTTCTACTGCTTTGTAGAAAATGCATTGATTGGAGTAGTTGTCTAAAAGACCAGGTATTGTAGCTATCCTTCCCTCAGTCAACATCCAAATTGCTAATAATAAAACATCAGTCCCCCAGTTTGATAAATAAAAAAATATATTATGTAACTTTCACTTGCACGAACACAAAACTATAAATATAAGAATTATCTATATTCCACAATGCTCAACAGAAACCAATAATTGCACCAGAGAAATTGTCATATCCTGGATAACCACCTATGTAAAGCCAGGTGTCACACTATGTGGTCCGTTAGAATGATCTAACTCCGATCTTGACTTTCTCAAACACAAAATGGCAACAGTCAAAAACTTATTTGGTCTAAACCATCTAATTCAGCATCCAGTAAGAAGACAAGAAAATTATCGGGGCACAGGTTGCATTCTAGATTGGATATTAATATTGAGCCCAAACAATACCTGCAATTTAGATATTCTACCTGACACTGTAAGAGATAGTAATTCAGCATTCTTAATCTGGAAATATAACAAAAGACAAAATTGCATCTTGCACTCAAACTCACTTCAAAAATTCTCTTTTCAGCTCACCATTAAACAATGTTATTTGGCTTCAACCAAAACCCTAGCCCTAGAAGATGTAGTCAGTTATTTTCCTGAAACATTCTTAAATGTCCTCAAAATACAAAGCAAAATAAGAAGAAGCACCTTGGCTAACATCTAATGTCCATTTCCAATAGTGGGACTTTTTATGATTACTTTTCTCCCAGGTTTAGTGATCCTGAGGACACTGTGCTTCCTGTAGTAGACATTGAACAAACATTGTGCTTTTTAAGGATGGAGTTCCTTCAAGAAGACAGTTGGGTTTTTCCAGGTACTGTGCATAAAGATTTTGGATTTAAAATTTACAAGTAGAATTCAATGATCAACATACCTTCTTTTGGGCAACTCTTCATCAGAGGGTTCACATTCCTCCTGCTTCAGGGACTAAGTATTAACAATATTTTGTAAGATCCTAAGTTGTATACCAGGAAGCTTAATGTAACAGTTATGTACAGAAATGGTAACTCAAGTAGTACATTGGAGGGGTTCAAAAGGTCCAATACTTTCCACCCCCTTTATTACTTACAATAGCCCTATATGAGCATTTATATGAAACAAAAATTAGGCAAATTTTCTGCAACAAAAAAAAAAATAAATAAATAAAAGAAAGAAAAATAAACAAAAGAAAAAGTTTTATTCAACTTAACTTATGACAAGAGGAAAGTTTTAAAATTGTTGCAGGAAATAAAGATATTAGGGTCATGAAACCTGATAAAGTTGTTATTATGGATATACACATTTATGCTAAAAAATGTTACAGTATTTGACTGATGGAAAATAGTTAATGTGTGTTTCTATTAATGAAGTGAATAATGCCTATAGAAAGTTGGAAGGGGTATTATTTGATATCTCCTTGGAATGTTGTTAAAATAAAGATCTTGTTGATTTTTTGAGGGTCAACAGGCCTATCATACCTAGTATTTTTGGGATTCCTAAAGTGCATATGTTTCCTTTAGATCCCCCTTTGCATCCTATTGTGGTGGTAGGGGGATTGATAACAGAACATTTGGCAAAATATGTTGATATTATGTTAAATAATTTATGTGACAAAAAAACATGTATTGATGGACTCTTGGCATTTTTTAAGTGTAATGATCAGTATTCAATACATAGAATCAACATTTTTTATGGTCATGGAAATCAAGGATTTATGTCTTCTGATCCCACATGAATTGGAGATAGTTTGATTTCAGAAAGCATTTTTTAAGGGGACCAACTTGCTGAAAAATGATATTTTGGTTATTGTGTAATTTGTGGAGTTGGTTCTAATAAACAACTATGTTTACATTGCCGGTGAATATTACAAACAGATTACAGGGGTGACTATGGGAACTCTGGCCACCCCATTTTTATGAACATTGTATTGTGGTGGTGGGAAAAGTTCTAGATTTTTAAATCTGATTACTTTCTCCACATGCACACCTACCTGCAATATTTGGATAATGTGTTTTATTTGGCAGAGTTCTGAAGAGGAGCTTAATGATTTTGTGGGATACCACTATTTAAAAAGAAACTTAAGACACATTTACTCAATTCCAGAATCTGCCCCTGCTATGACCCTAACCCGGTTAACAAATGTCAATAAAAAAATAAATAAATGAATATACATACGACAACCTCTTTTTTTACAATTTAAAGTGGAGTTCAGTCACACTAAAATTAGTTTTCGGACATTTTGATTGTTAAAAACAAGGACAAAGATGTATACGATTCTACAATTTTTCATGAGGAAACATTATACAACAGTTTTTTTACATTACAAGAGCCAACACTCAGGTTGGCAGAAGGGTAATATTATCAACGGACAGATGATTTGATTATTCCACCTGGTTTTTGATGACCAGTTTTTTGGGTGATTTGTAGGTGTTTGCACCTATGGGATTAAAAGGTATACTTGGTGAAAATCTACTGATTGTCTACTAAAAGGGGAAACAATTTAAAACAAATTTTTGAAAAGGTTCTGGATGGTGTAATTGGGGGGGGGGTGCTAGAGAAATGAAAAAATGTGGAAGTTTTCCTCAGTGCAGGTGTATAGCAGGGGTACTTATATTACTGTTTCCCATTATCAGAGGGCTATTGCACCTAGGGGTGAAGGAAGGCTTAACTGTCACACTAGGTGTGTAGTGTATTGTGCTTTATGTTTGTCATGTCCAGCATTATATGTAGGGAAAACGCAAAATGTCCTTAGGCAAAGAATGCATCAGCATGTGTATAGAATGAAGACAAAGAACAGGACAAACACATTATACAAACATTCTATTAAATGCATTCATTTTAATAATTTTTTATTTTTTATACTGGAAAAATAGTTCCTCCATTAGGGACAGCAAATGGAAAGTATGGTTAGAGTCAAGGGAATTGCAATGGCAAAAGTGTTGCTGGATGCACCACTCCACCTGGTACTTAGAAAAACAAAACAATGAAGCGAAAAACGTCACCAAGCACCAGTTTATTCCAAATGTTGAGCGCTTTTGTAAGAACAATGTCAAACTTCTTCAGAACACAATTTAAAATCACAATTAAGCTTAAATACAGCAATTAAATCACGACTAAACATTCCACCTCTCAATTAATCCTTAAAACAATACATACATCTTTTGTAAAGTTATACACATATAAGCACCAACACACATAAACACCTTGCTTGTTTTTGAAATCTAGCATCAAAATTCCTACTTACAAATACCCCCATATGTACAAGCCCTTAGGAAAACACAAATTCAGCTTTTAATTTTAAAATACTCTTTATAGTAATGGATTCATTTAAACCAGGGGGTACAGTGGCATTACTCCTTAACTGCCAAACCAGTTCTTTATATTCAAGTAAAATTTCATGTGGCCCTCTCCTCTGGTCAAAACTAACTTTTTCTGTACAAGAATACTTAAAAGAATGCATGAAAATATGTTTGGCTAATGCATTTTTGTCATCCAGCTTGTGAATATCATATTGGTGTTGGTAAATCATTATTTTAAACTTGTTCTTGGTTTTACCTATATAAAATGAGGTACATTGTTGGCACAAAGCTATATACACCACATTAGTACTGTGACAGTTCATCCTTTTTGTAAACCACATTTGGCTTGTGCCTAATTTTTTCAAGGTACTCTCCATCGGCTCTAAAAATAGTCCAGTTGTGGTTAATAATGTTCCTTATGCCATCAAAATGTATATTATAAGGTAAAATCAATGCACAATGGAAACTGATACTTTCATGTCTGTTGCCCCCCCCATCAGACAGTCGCCTCCTGGATTAGTTCCAACAGGAGGACATACGTTCCTTCCTGTCTTTTCTTGGTAACCTCATTCATAATACTATCAAGGAACCATAGGGGGAACCTCTATTCAGCAACATTTCTTTCAAAAAGACTACATTCTCACTAACCATAAGGGCTAGCCTTACTATTTGCCCCTTCACTAATGATTTCTTTTGATGAACTGGGTTAAAACTTTTGCAGTGCAATAGGGCATTCAAATAGGTGGGTTTCCTATAGAGATTATATTCAAATCTCTTCTCCGCCCTGTTTTTAACAATCGAAACGTCAAGATAATGCAGTGTATCTGCATCTACCTCCATAGTAAATTGAAGAAAAATAGTGCTTGAGTTAAGAAACTCGAAAAATTCATTCAACCTTTCTCTACCCGCTAGCCAAAAAAATAACAACATCATCCAGGAAGCGTCCATAAAACGCCCAACATCTGTTAAACTCTGAGTTAAATATCTGTTCACTCTCCCAATTGGCCAATACAATATTGGCAAATGTAGGGGCACAAACTGCCCGCATTACTACCCCATTTAACTGGTGAAACAATTGATTTTCAAAAACTATATAGTTGTTTCCCAATATCATGTCCATAAGTGCCACAACAGTAGAAACTTTCCCATTATCTACCCTTCGATGTTTGCAAAGAAATTCTTGAAACATTTCTAACCCCTCCTCATGGGGTATTACAGAATATAGATCACAGACATCGATGGTTACAAATAGAAATTCTTCAGAGTACATTTGGTTAGAAACCTTGGACAAAAAGTCCCATGAGTCTCTAAATATATAACTACATTTGACAACAGCCCTTTTCTTTATATCCAGTATGTTACAGCTGAGAAGTTTTGTTTTGTTTTGTTTTGTTTTTTTGGTTTTATGTTGTTCGTTATGTTTTGTGATTGATTAAATGACATTTTATTTAAAAAAAAAAAATTGTGGAGGGATTATTTTTTGAAAATGTATTTATACATACATGTGCATGTACACACAGACGCACACACATATATAAAAATATAATTAAATGTGCATTATAGATATTTAAGCATTCGTTGATTAATTTCTTGTACATTATTTCATTTGTTATATAAAGTGGTTGAGTGAAATTTTTGTGCAGTTCTGATGAAGTTCTGAGATTTGAGGGGAACGAAAGAGCTTAACTGTTTATTAAACCTCGTGTGTTTTTATCTAAATTGTAACATTACTTTTTATTGTTTGGTTTTACAAAGCCCAGAAAGAATGGAAAAGGCAAATTCAACCTCAAACTGAGGAACAAAGGAAAAAAAATACTATTCAGAGCCAAATAAATTTCTTTTCAAATAGACAGGCATCCTATAAAATAGCTTTAACATTTTTTTTTTGGAAAACTATTAAACATTAATATCATCATGAAGACAATTGGAGCCAAACACACTCCCACAACGATCTAATCATGATTGCCATTGCTGAAGTGATTCACCAACCTCATGTGCAAAACTGGGAAAATGGGTTGTGGATGAATTGATGGATGGATAGATGATGGACGGATGAATGGATGGATGCTGGATGGATGGATGCTCTCAATAGATGTCATCTTCACACAAGAACTTTTATTGTTCAAGTAGGGTGAATCATAGAATTAGTGCAAACAAATAAAACTCACCATCATAGTGCCTGATAATCTTCCAGATGAATACCTGTGCATCACACCTAAATCAATTGCTCATACAATTACAATTCTTATAAACAGATAAGTGCAAAAAATATGTACTTTCATCCTGGAAAAATGGCATATATAATCTCACTACACAAATGTAGAAACTCTGTAGCAAGCTCGCAAAAAACACAACTATAATTATGAAAGTAATTATAATAACATAACCAAATTATCAGCAAATTTACCAAGCAGAACATATGACAGTATTACATAAAAGCAATATCATGGCTACATTTATAAAACTACTTCATCACACGGCTTATTACTTTGTAAAGTATGTTGTACAAACCAGGAAGCTGCCCATCAGTTTGCACCTTCATCCAAAATATATAATCCAATATAACTACTAAGATCATTGCATCAAAATCAAGTTGTTACTGTAAAATCAGCACTGCGGAAACCCCCTTTACTCATTATACAAAGCAAAGTTACAGAACTCCATGAATTATGATAAGTGTATACGACTTCAGAATGAAACAGAACTATGCACTCTACACTAGACAAATGAATTAGGAAGAACAGGAAGTGGTATCAGAGATGTGTGATTAGACAAAAATAGCAACATGACCACAAAGTCTATGAACAAAAAAAGGTTTAGCAGTAATACAGTACAGCTTAAATGCAATTGGTACAAACCACAATAGTAAGGCTGCTGAAAACAATTGCATATACTTCTTTTCCAAGGCTAATGTAGAAACAGTGGTCTGTTTTGAAGCTTATGTTTATAATATCTTTACCCTGTGATGTATTTGCCCAAACATATACATAAGTGCACACACACACACACACACACACACACACA
>NC_056736.1:417075115-417135115 GCF_019279795.1 Protopterus annectens | reverse complement strand
AGTTTTAAAAGAGTTATGTACTAGCCTTCAAACTATACAGGCTCTGTTGGTGAGTAGTTGCAGAACTAGTTTAAGAATTTTATGCATCTTAATGATAAACTGCATATTTTATATCCTGAAATTAATGTTATATTTGAATATAGTTTATACCTAGATTTCAGGCTTACAACAATTGTAAATTATGCCAGAAAGAGTAATATACCACAGTCCATGTAATGCATGGCTGCAAGTAAATAGAATGTATGAAAAAAAAAAGAAGATACATTTTAAGACTGATGCAAATCTTGGCTCTAGATGATTGCTACTGTTGAAGTAATACCCCATTCCTATATGCAAAAATGGAAAAAGGTGCCGCGGATGGATGGATGAATGGATGGATGGATGCACTAATGATATCATAAATGAGATTTCTAATGTTATTTTGTCTTGTCACTGGAAATAAATTCCCTGTCATTAATTTAATATATCATTTAACTTACAATGTTAATTTAGGTAATGCAGGATGTCACTGTTATGTCAGCTACACATGGCAAGGTCATGTAAAGTGAAAAAAAGTACCATGCATATACCCAGAAATTCAACTCCCCATAGTATTGCAAAAAAACTATTTCACACTTATGCTACCAAATATATTTAAGTGAGTATCAAATAGAATGCTACATTAATTTGCATTTCAAAAGACTACTTGTTGCATTCCATAAAGTTTTCTTCTTAAAAGATGTTGGTGTGCATCTGAAAAGAAGTTATTGTTCTATACACTCATGCAAACAAACAGGGAGGTGTTCATAGTCATTTATATTCAATAAGATGACTGCCTGATATTAGGAAACTTTATCAAAGTATTTAGTGAGAAACTAGAACACTTTTCGGAAATCCATTCATCCGGGCCTGTGCAATATTAGTTGGAGGATATGAGGGTATAGATGCCTAGTAAGTAGGAATAAATTTCATCCCAACAAAAATATTCTTGATTTAAACAGAGGAAATGGCCTCATCTGTTCCAGAGCAAATTCTTTTCTAAAAATGTTTCCAAATCTTTATATGAATTTTCAATAAACATTCCTAGAGTCTGTTTGTGTAATGTTATTTCAGAAGACGTTCTGACACAAAGTATTACATACATATAAACAACATAGAACTAATGCAAAAAAGCAAGTTTTACACATAAGCAAATAATTCCAATTATGGTAGCCAGATCTCTTTTTCTGAAATGATGATTTTTTTCACTGCTTTGAAGTACATTTAAATGCATCAAGGAAATCTCTGCCTCTACTTGTCAAACTGTGCCAGATGCAGCTGAACGAATATTTCATTGTTCTAGCTTTACCAGACAGAATGATGTTACTCAGTTATTTGTGCTTTTGTAGAAAGGTAAGAAGATTTCTTCAGGTACTTCAGAATAGCTCCAAACATGCAAAATAATGTAAAGAATACTCTTATCAGAAGCAGTTTTGAGTTCTAGTAATGAATGCCATATTAATTTTGAGACTTGTTGTATTGTCAGTTCAAGAAGGCTGAAGCACACCTCCATTTGTTTAGATTGCATTACTGTTTATTTGATGATTGTCCATATGTATGTATGTATGTATGTACATTTGTATTCATTTCTTTTTTGTCAGGAGGATCCATTCACTGGACAGAACTGATGTGTGTCAGCTACAACTTGCACAGCTAGAGTAATAGAATAGGCTGAGGGCGATAAAGACACAGTACAGGCAA
The DNA here is from genome assembly GCF_019279795.1 of Protopterus annectens. Taxonomy (NCBI): domain Eukaryota; kingdom Metazoa; phylum Chordata; order Ceratodontiformes; family Protopteridae; genus Protopterus; species Protopterus annectens. The sequence goes on along the minus strand of NC_056736.1, from coordinate 417,133,396 downwards.
ACAAAGCAAAACCAACTACATGAGACATTAATGTCATCCAGAAGCAACAGTTGTAAACAAATATTTACAATATTGTATACACATATTTAAGTTAGGTTTTTACATACACAACTTGAAGTGTTCAGTAGGGTTTACTGACATAATAAAAAGCCTGTGGACAGTGGTCAATAATGGGCATAACATTCAACATGCAATGTAATATTCATCTGTGAGTTCAGAGCTTCCAATTAATTGATCTGGCTGTAAATAGCAATTGATTCAGGTTACTTATTCCAAAGTTCTGAGAAAGCAGAAGGAAAGTTGTCTTCCTCAAAGCTAAAAGTTTGGTGCCCAGAATCACTGAATGATAGGTACAATAAATTGGCTCAAATGTTTTCTTGCACTATCCTCTGAGCTTTTTTGGAATCTCAAAGGAGAGCCTAAATGATCACAAAGCAGAGCATGTGTTGCTGAGAAAAAAAATTCCCTAGCCTTCATTTATCTCAAAAGAAAGTAGTTTTACTTGTTCATATAAATTATAGAAATGTTCCCTTAGTGGGACTTATATGAGAACTAAAAGGAAATGTAGGCTTCCTGATCAGAACCAGATTTTTCATCATATGAAGAGAATACCTTACTACAAAACTTATTGTCTCCATTAACTCAGTCACAAAACATCTTAAGAGCAATATCTAAAAAATAACCAACTCATTAATACAACCAATCACTATTCAAAAATGCAAAATACTACAAAACAAATCGTTTTTTGTTGAGGGGGACAGCAGCACATTTCAATGTGAATGTTTTGCCCCTGTACCCTGATATTGGAGACAAGGAAAAAATAAGTTTGAAATGTCAAAAAAACGCAACCTAACATTTTCTTTCTACTCCATATCTTGCAATCTCATATTAAAATATAACTCCTTTGATAAAGTAATTCCTGTCTACTACAGTTTCAACAACATGAGAAAGAGATGCTTCAAAACTGATACTGTAAAATTCAACATATGAGCACATGACAAACAACAGTGCCTCATAGGCAAATACCCCTGGGAACAATACTGAATCACGGTGAATTCTGAGCTATGTACCACAGGTTGTGTGCACATTATTTATGAATTTGAAGGACAGAGTAGGGTTTAGATAGACTTCTAATTATCGGAAGATCAACAACTTCCTTGTCCTGCTCCTTTCAGTCACCACTCACCCACCCTCATCAGCTCTTTCAGTACCTGTGGACATTGAGGTGCATCTTCAATGGAGAAGGACAGACTTTTGGTTATGTCTAGGCTGTGATGAGGCTCACCTGAAGCCATATTCATTCTGTCCCAGCTAAACCAATCATAGTCCTAGGCTATGTTTTCTCAGTATTATATTAAATAGTATTTTCAGGAAAGAACATGCTTGAGTTTACACATTGGTGTCCACATGGAGAGATCATTTTTCAGCAACAGACCACCTGTGTACACAAAGCAATGCTGCTTTGGGGACATTAGGCTTGAAGACCACAGAAACTATGATAAATTTTAATATAACGGAATTTTTTATCATGGAGACTAGTATGAAACCATCCATTGACTCAAAGTTAGAAAGTGTAGAGAGCAGACGGATAAGTAGTTCTTATCTAACAGACTCAAAAGACATTTACAATACTAATTACCTCTGGTCTCTCAAATTTATTATTACTCATATTCCTAAAGTTAGACATGGAAGATTTGTCACACCTGCAGTGATACTAAAGACACTTATTTGATAAATTAGGGAGTGTGAGGAGTATTCTAAGCACGCCCCTAACAAGGTAGGACTTCCTGAACTCTGTAAAGATATGTTATCTGGGATGGTCATAGCTCTATGAAATTAAGGTTCATAGACTGATACTCAGCTAACTGCCCATGTGGGCCATTTTAAGCCTTCCTAATTAACCCATGTGAGACTCAAACCCAAAACCTTATGTCTGCAAGGCAACTATCTTAACCGCTGTGCTAAGCTCTCTCTGGTTGAGGTTATAATTCTAGTTGTACTTTGTTTTCTTATGACCTGGAGTACAAGACTAATACAGCATTTTGTATGCTACATATGTAGATGGAATAAAGTCAGACAGGGACAGATGGTGAAGTACAAGGGTGACTTAGAATTACAAGACCATGTTTGCTACTGAATGAGGCTTTGACAGTTGATAAACTTCTAGTTTATTAAAGCTTGTAGAAATTAATTTACTACATGTTTGATACCAGTCAGTTGGCAATCATAGTTTGTTGAATTAGCGGTTAGAATGTAAATTTGTCCAACTTTTTATAAACATATGTAGTGAGAGGCAATCGTCAATAACGTGTTATTCTTTGGTGACATTTAAGAATTAAAGGGGTGTATCATTCTACTGTGGTGAAATTAAAAGAGCTGCTGTTTGATAGTATTAAGACAGAATAACAGCTAATATAATTTGGAGAAGTTTGGTCATATGACCAGCTGGAGACATGAATGGGATGTTATGTTTAATGAGTTCTATGAAAATGGATGTAGTCCTGGCTGTTCAGTAAATAGAAAGCATTTCCGCGGTGGTACAGCAGTAGCGTTGTTACCTCATAGCAAGAGGTTCTCCCATTCGATTCTCGGCTTGGCTTGGGAGTGCCTTCTGTCTGGAGTCTGCATGTCCTCCTCGTGGTTGGGTAGCATTCAAAAGACATGCGTGCGTAAATGGGCATGCCTTTGTTGAAGGTTGGGTGTCGAGCTGGCACCTTGGCGTTTCGTAAAAAAAAAAACTACTGCCAATCATTGGCGGACCGGAGTTACTCTGTGGTGACCCCTTACCAGGAAAAGCTGAAAGACAAACAACAACTTGCATTGCTATGAAGTAACCTTCACCGAGTATTTTGTTAAGTCAGTGAATTTTGTAGTAAAATGCACTAGCGATAATTTCTAACTAGTTTGCATTAATACAGTCATGCTCCTGTCGTGCAGTTAATAAATACAATTTAAAACTTTAGGGAATAATCTGTAGGATTTTATTTTCATTAGTTTGCATAATAGTTATATTTTGTAGAGGTGCTAATGAAGTTATTGCAGTTCATATTCTAATTTGATTGGTAATACATTGATTACAACTGCTTGTCTTACTCCCCCAATAAGAAAGTGTGTACATTGGCATGAGATTTTTTTTAACACCTTTATTGAATTATCACTTGTAACATAGGCAAATTTACATTTATACAAAAGTAATCAAACTGTATTAACAAATTAACATTAACAAACATTATACTTCACATTTATTGCTATACATGATATAACCTACGCAATATTACATAAAATATTGAACTCCTGCCGCTTTTTTAAACAAGAAACATCTTTGTCAAGTTTTGATTTTTTTTTCTTTGCATAGATTCCAGTATGAGTCTGAAATGAATGGGTTTGGTCAATTACTATGCCAAAATATTTTTGTTTTGTTACTGATGGGAGGACATTACTAAGTGAGTCTTTTTAATGCTTACAGCCTGTGAATATTTTTTTTTTTTTTTGTTAGCCAGTTTCATAGCATATTAAGGTTGTTGGTAGAAGGTTATTCAATATATGTGAAGATTAATACACTTTGGCTCTTCTTGGCACTGGTCATTGAGTGACCTCTGTGTGAAGAGAAATAATGTCAGTTTGTAAGTTGTTGGTTATCACTATGAAAGTTCTGTTTGGGAGGTAATTAGTATCCAAAATAAATCCTCATTAGTGAAGCCACAAATGGATAGGTTTTTAAATTATGTTGAATGGTAAACATTTTGCACATTTGATTTATGTCTATGTTCATTATTAAGTCTTGTTCTGTATTTGTTAATATTTCATTTGCAAGTGAATAAAAAACTTGCAAAATAAGCAAGGAAAAACTCCTTGTTATTTAAATGGAAGTTGTAAACAATCTATTGCATTTTGTCATGACAGCACACTTCCCTATGATATATTTAACCTCACTTACATAACAGGGAAGTCAGGCAGTGAACTACAGACCTGAAAATATTATTCTTAGTTATTATTTTTTTTTTTAGGTATACCATTTTATAGTATGAAACTGATGCATTTTGGTTTTCAAATTCTATTTTTGCTTCTTCTATCATTCAGGTTATCCACAGACCACCTGCTGATGCGAACTATGAAAAACCCATCAAGGACTCTGGATCTATCTATGAGCCATATTCAAAAGAAACAAGAGTTTTCACATTTGATCTTCAGATGGAAAAGATTGATGATGGTTCCACAGAAAACATAAATAAGAGTTGTAAAGAAAGCAGCAGTACAGAACATCTTCATCAGTATGAAAAAGAGGAAGAAGATGAAGTCGAAGACTATGAGATGGCAAACCTTCTGGTGCTTCAGTTATCTGAAACTGCCATTTCCATAATACAAGGCCGAGGACATACCCCTGGGACTATCTGTAAAGTCTGTCACAAGAAAGATTGTGATCTTCATGACATTGTAGTGCAGTCGTCAAGCACTATCCATCTTGGTAAGCAGTGATCGACTTTTGCAGTAATTCCATTTATGTATAGTTATAATGCTGAAAGCATTTTGTCAAATGTGGGGAATTTTGGCACCTTTTTTAAATCATACCACTGTCATATGAAATATCTTACATCACTGATGTAAGCCGCAGTTACATCTACAATGCTGATAGTGGTTGCATGTGACATACCAAGACTTGAGATTCTGCCTTTGAAGATTGATTTAATCCATGTATTGTGACAACCATCAAGCCCTTATCTTGGATCATTTCTTTCTCCTGTCCTCCAGCATACTAATATACCACCAGAGGAAGGCAAGGGCCATTGATAATGGTCATCAAACAGTGAGTGTTAGGTTTAGGAGGTTTTATGCATGCTGACTGAATTCTCACTGTTGGTTGGAAAGTGTGGCACTACTCTTGCTACCTTGGGCCAAGTTCCAGAATGTATGTCTTAACACCTGTGATTCCAGTTATTCTTTATGTGCACTCTAACATGGGCTAGTGTTTTCAAGAGCCACTAATGCAAGTGCTGGAATGCCAGGTTTTCATCCAGATAGAGTACTTGTAGTGGGAAACTTTAATACACACAGCCTAAAAAGAATGCATTGCCAGTGACTGCTCATTGCCCATCCTGCTCTTTCAGCCTACAGGCTGCAAACTGAACCCTGGTTTCTGTTACCACCCCAACCTCTATGGTATTGAACCATCTCAGCTTAATATGAAGAATTGCTGAATGAAAACATATCTCTTACTTAAAAAAAATACTAATGTAGTTATAGGAAAAATGTATGAACTATGTTACCATATTCCTGCTTGATTTTATCACTAATTACTAGACATACTGTATTGCCTTGTCAGAACTTATACCTTGCTTCCATATCAGTGGATTTTTTTAAACATGAATCTTAGTATCTTTAAGACAGAGATATGGCTTCATAGCATTAAGACAGCAATTTAACAGTAACTTGACGTTCCATTTTATGTAATTATCTTGGAAAAGCCAAGGGTTATACATGGATTTTATAAGTATAACATTTGTCAGTGGTATATTTTGTCAAAATGGATAGCAGGAAACAAGTGAATACCGAACAGTTCCCACACAACTATGTGATCTCAGTGTGATACTGGAAGTAGAGTGGGTGCTCTAGCCCGATGTCTAGATACCAAAAGTAACCATTGCCAGTTCATTCATTTAAAACTGGAAAGAAAGTCCCTGAAATATATCATCAGGTGATGCAATGCTGACTATGACTTAGGGTTGCAAACAATTCAAAAGACAACCAATAGATATTCCTCGACTATGTTAGGACACTTAGACATAGCCAAATTATCTCTAATGGTAACTCTTTGTCTGACCACAAGGACATTGCTGATATTGTTTCAGACAAATTTTCTTCAGCTTCACCCCACTCATCCTCCTTTATATCCTTCTATTGAATGATGCCACAGTACAAGGACAAAATGGTTGACTTCAACAATTGGCTAAGCTTCTGGTGTCATTCTAAGGGGATCCAGTATTTGTCTGCCTGGGATGACATGATCGACAGACCATGATGCTTTGCCAGAGATGGCCTGCACCTGTCGCCCTTAGGATTCCGGATACTGGCTAAGTATCTTGCCACCCCTATAGTGCCTTTTTAGGCAAGGTTCAAATGACAAATTCACCACCGTAACAGGAACAGGCAAGCAAAATCTGAGGGTAATGCTATTCAATGCTAGAAGTCTAAACCTCAAAATGCACTCACTTGAGGCACTTCTTAAAATGGAGAACATCGACATCTGTGCAGTGACAGAGACCTGGTTCAAAGCTCCAGAGAGCACCCCTGTGTTACCAGGCTATAATTCATACCATACCTTTCGGCCACCTAACCCAGAACGAAGCACTAAAAGTGGAAGCGTGTCCATATTCATTAAGGATATCCACACTTCCAGGCTAGTTGCACAGCATAATGCATCCAAGATTATCCAAGTGCAACTAACTCTGGGCAAGACCGCAATCCAAATTGTAGCTTGCTATAGACCCTCCACCATGCCCCAGGATTCCCACTCCTCATTTCTTGATACACTGGAAAGTATTAGGGTACAACCCAACACCCTAATAATGGGCGATATCAACTACCCCACCATTAACTGGGAAAACTACTCATGTACCAACTCTTTTGCTCAACATTTTCTAGAATTCATAAATTCCTACGCCTTGGATCAACTTATTCACACCCCCACCAGGGGCAGCAATATCCTAGACCTGGTCATTACCAACATGGGAAACCGGTGTTCCACACCAAAGGTCAATTCCTCGTTGGTCAGATCTGACCACAAGCTAATCAGCTTAGACATCCACATCCCACCCCCACCCCCAATTAGGGAAACAATTGTAAAAAACTTCTCCAAAGCCAACTTCACACTTCTTAAGACAGAAGTGGCAAACTTCATGACATTCATGCAGATGGATAATAGAGATATGACTGCTGAATCCTACACAAATGCACTTTATAAGCACTTACACGAGTGCATGGATCATGCTATCCCTAATAGAACCAAGATGTTATCCTCCAAAAAAAGGAAGCCAATCTGGTGGTCCTCTGCCACAAACAAACTCTACAACAGAAGAAAGAAACTGTTGCAAAAAAGAGTAAAATCCCATGACTGGAGGAACTCCCTGGTCAACCTCAGTAAGAAGCTGAGATCCCTCATAATATCCTAAAAAAAGCTAGTTACAAAAACAAAATTGCCACTGACTCTAAAGACAACCACAAAGCATTCTATAGCCATGTCAAGAATCTCAATGGGAACACTCAGATCTGCTCTGAGTTACAGCACAATGGCACTAAATATATAGAACCAACTGATATTGCCAACATCCTAGCAGATAGGTTCAGTGCTAACTTTACACCCCTCTCACCCTCTAGAGGGACCATCTCTATACTGGAAGAATGCAAAGTTCCTATAATCATGGCTGCACAGGTAAAAAACACACTCTCCAAAGCCAAGAGCACATCATCCATGGGACCTGACAATATCCCAGGCTGCATTCTACATGAACTACAGAATGAACTGGCATCCTACCTAAGTACCATGTTCAATCATAGCCTCACCTCAGACTTTGTACCCACTGAATGGCGCACCATGACAGTTATCCCACTCCACAAAGGGGGAGCCACGAGGGGCCCTGGGAACTACCACCCCATTAGCCTGACGAGCCTGGTCTGCAAGGCCATGGAATGTATCATTGTGGAACTCATAAACAAAGACATTGGTAATCTCCAAACTCTGGACCCTACCCAGTTCGGATTTGTAAAAGGCAGATCATGTCTCCTAAACTTGATTGACGTCTTTGAAGCAGTCACCAAAGCCATAGATGAGGGTAAAATGGTTCACACAGCTTATCTGGATCTCGCCAAGGCTTTCTACACCATCCCCCACTCTGGAATTATAGATAAGCTCACTAAACTAGGTATAAATCCCTATGTCACAAGATGGGTTGCCAACTGGCTCATGGACAGAACCCACACTGTGAAAGTAGCAGATTCCAAATCCGACTTCAGACCAGTGACAAGTGGAGTACCACAGGGTTCAGTCCTGGGTCCTCTCCTGCTTGGTATCTACTTCTCTGAAGTGCAGGCTAACACAGAAGGTCTTTGGCTAACAAAGTTTGCAGATGACTGCAAACTAGGAGCCATAATCAAAACACCTAACGATGTGGACAAACTACAAAAGGGCCTCACTGAGACAGATACCTGGTGTCAAAGCCATGGCCTGAAGCTCAATGCCAAAAAGTGTACTGTCATCCCCTTTGGTAAAAACTCTGTACCCATGAACTACCACATAGCTGGTAGTCTACTTAATGCCAAAAATGTGATAAGAGACCTTGGGACACAGGTGGACAGTAGTCTCTCCTTTAATAATCACATTGGTCAGGAAATCCTTCTACGTGGCTCATCTCATCACAAAAGGATTCTCATCCAGAAAAAAAGAGGTCATTGTTCCCCTCTACTCATCACTCATTAGACCCATTATAGAGTACAACGCCCCTTTTGGTATGTACCTCACAAGACATCTACAACAACTTAAAAGACCACAGAAATGCCTCACAAAAAGGATTACTGGTCTCAAACAGATGTCCTACGCAGACCGTCTCAAAAAACTACAGCATTACTCCATCACATATCGCCTACTCAGGGGCGATCTCTGCCTAACATACAAAGCTATGTCAAACCCAGAGCTGTTGGACATGCTCCACTTAAAGAAATTCCAATCCCTCCGAGCTACACGCTCTCAGGACCTAAACCTTGTCACCACAATAAACAGAACATGCTGGAGGGATAGATTCCTATCCCAGAGACTTTCCATACTCTGGAACAGACTACCTATCTATGTCAAACAGAGCTCCTCATTAGCACTCTTCAAGAAAAATCTTGATGATTGGATGGGGAATGGGAAATTCACCCCAGGGATCACTTCTGTGGCTCTGCTCGACAGGGGCACATTAAAATAATTTTCTTGGGTGGCGAAAGCCAGGGTCCATTTTTGGCTAGGCTTATATAGGCCCTAGGGCCAATAGCCTAGTACCTACCTATGAACCTATGAACCTATTTGTCCTCATATCTCTCCTTCAAACATCACTTTGAACCAAGTCCGTTTGGCAATGCCCAAAATAAAAATACCAATTCCATGAGCCCTGACAAGATCACCGAATATTTGCTGAGATCTTTTCAATCTAAACAAACCCCTACCTCAACTCTTCAACCTGAGTCAATCCACTGGTTGCATCTCTGAAGTGTAGAGAACAGCTTTTGTGGTACCCTTGCATAAACGTGGACCCCCTACTGACCTTAGAAATTGGAGGGCTGTATCATTTGGAAATTTATGGAACATATAAATGAACTAGTAAGCTATGACACAGGTGAGCTTATTTCCCTGGTTAAATATCAGTTTGGCTTTTTAAAAGGCTGGTCATGTCTGCTCAACTTGACTGAATTCCTCAAAAGGCTTACTGAGGCCACAGATATGTGGCTTACAGCTCAAGCTGTTATTGTAAACAGCAAAATATCACCAATAATATCCTATAAGTCTTTGTCTTGATCCCTTTATCTGTAGTATCTTTATGTCTGACATGAAAGTGGATATCACGGTACTTTGACTAACTTTGCTGATGATAGCAAACCTCAGGCAACTATTAAGTCTCCATTCTGTTATTCAAATTCTCCAGCAATTGCCAGACTAAACAAATGATTGCTGCATTAGTCAAGGGCATGTTCTCAAAGCCAAGAAATGAAGCACAGTTTCTTTGATAAATCTAGCATCATTACTGCTACCACATACTGTACGGGTAACATTCCACCTAAATCTGAAGTTGCCATCATGGACGTTGGTTATTATGTGGTTAGAAAATTCTTCTACTTCATAGAACGTATCCTTTGGGATACCATCTCCTCAATGACCAAAGAAGTTATAGCCCCTATTTATGTATCCCTTATTATGCCCATCATGGAATATAAGGCCTCCTTTGCCATGTCACCAACTAAGCACCTAAGCTAACTCAAGCTTAATGTTTCCTCAACAAAAAGATCTCAGGGCTCCAGATCCTGAGCTACTCTGACTAAAATCCTTATTCCTCTACTAAGTGTCATGCAAGCTCCTGTGGATTATCTCTGCTTAGCCCGTCATGCTATGAACAACCCCATCAATCTTTAAACTCCTTAATCTTACTATTAGTAGTGTCAAAGTGAACACCCACTCTAGAGTCTTAAAACTATACTGCCACATCCAAAACATCAGTGGCATGTGCATAACCTCATGTACTACCTGTTTCTGGAATAGGCTGCCCTTACAAACCTCTGAGAGACCTCTCCTCACAACATTTAAAATTAGTTTGGGTGACCGAATGGGTGTTGCAAACTATCACTTAGGATATGTGTAGAAAATTTACTTATTAGCAGACACCTTTAATTTCCCATCAGTACTGGGTGATGTGATTAAGCGTCTTGATGGCCTTGTTTGCCATAAACTTGGTAAGACTTCTGATTCTATAAAGGCTGAATAATGATGCACCAAAATATGAAAATATTCCAGTAGTTACTAAGTTGTTGCCTAGAGAGTCTGTGTTTGCATGCATTATAAAATATGGAGCCATCAAACTGAAAATACTCCCAGATCCTAAAAGCTAAGGACCAAAAGGGGAGAAAGAGAGAGTAGTCCGATTTGAAGTGGGAGGGACTTCTTGTTTGCTGGGCTACTGGCCAAAAAACTAGAGTGCTTTTTTATCCAAATCCAATTGCGTATGACCTGTTGCATACAAAGCATAGTCTCTTAGCCAAGGCCCAGGTCAGCTACACAGAGGGCAAGACCAGATTATCTGGCAGTAACATGCATGTAGTTTGCTGCAGTCCTAACAAAGGCCAGCTTATCTTCCAGCCACATCACTGCATGGCTTACCACTTTTAACCTTTAAATCCATGAATGGTATGGATGGTAAAGAAATGTATGCCAGTGTAATAGCAAGTGTGCCACTGAAATATCCCAAAATGGTTGTCCTAAGTCCATCTCTCAGGCTGACCTCTGCAAGGTGAGCTCGTCTGTCACAGTTTCTTTCATGAATGTGTCTATGCAACCCAGGGAGAAGATGGAGAATACAGTAAATGCAACACACAGAAGAGTTATTTTGCAGGATGAATGTCTAGGAAGGCTTACATGAAGGCCATTCTTGCTAAAAAACTAACTGTAGTTAAAAAGATATTGTCAAACTTTCATTGTACTTTGTGTATGCAGAAGCTGGGATAGTTCAAATGGAATAAAAACTCTGTTGCCTTCTATAGGATTCAGCAAGGAAGACACATCAACTTAGACCTCATTCTGTCCAGAAAATGGAAATACTACCCCCACATCTCAACTGTCCAGATTTTTGCCTCATATTTTTTGATATGTTCCTTATAAAATTTTGGTTTTCTGGTAAATCACTGGCAAATCATTGAGGACTGAAGTCAGGAAATAATGATAAACATTTGGTTTTCAGATTTCATACCATTCAGAAAATCCATGTTAATGTCAATCCTGTTATTCAGTCAATTTTCTAAATGTAGATAAACAAAAGAGAGAAAACACCACGCTGGAGGCAAAATAATCCTTGTAAGCGCTTTCGTTTACTGAAAATATGCAAACTTCTTCAGACATTTTAAAAATACCAAATCATTTTCCAAAAGTCTATACATAAAATAAACTTTAACTTTTTGATGTGATTTAATATAATAAGTGAGTTATTTGAGACATATATTTTTATGTATAGACTTTTGGAAAATTATTTGGTATTTTTAAAATGGTGTGGGGTTATTTATTTAGTTAATGACATCATCATTTCCATTGTATTTAAACATGTTTGTTATTTTTAAAATGTCTGAAGAAGTTTGCATATTTTCAGTAAACGAAAGTGCTTACAAGGATTAGTTTTTCCTCCAGCGTGGTGTTTTCTCTCTTTTGTTTATCTTGGTTTAAATATAGAATTTTCTAAATTTGTAAGAACAATATTTAAATATTGTCCCTATATTTTGTATTTTTCAGCTTTCTTGCTCTAAGAGGTTGAGATGTATGATACTACCTACTTGAGTAGAATCCCAGAGAGGAGCTCATAAGCCCATCTTCTCTCTGTCATTGACTTCCTGTGTAAAAGGTGCACCTAGTTTGCTTCAATCCCTGCCAGATCCCATGAAGTTTAGTCATAAGCTGCAGTATATGGATTAGTTAAGATATATGGGTATGGTTTTATCCCAGTTATGTGTTGCAGGAAAAAGATGCTAAGTGATACAGTTGGATGTCGGGGACCTCTTGGCCATCTCTCTCAATGGAATCAACTTCAATCCCTTCCCAGTGGGATCTCCTTCAGTAACTTGAACACAAATGGCTTAACTTGCACCAACTCACTAATGTGTACTTAAATTATGGAACACTCACAATCTGCAGTGAGTGTAAAAATGGTGTTTTTGTCGGTGGGTAAGCTCCCCTGGTTCAACCTTTAGGGGTGTGTTATCAATGCAGCAATTAGCCTGGATGGAGTAGGTATCCTTTATTTAGTGCCATGGTGCACCAACAAGGAAGTCACATATTCATTATGCCACTAAGGATAAAGATGGAATGAGTATACCTAGTATAATCTATGCTTATCAAGAATATGCAATTTGGGAGTAGTGCTGCATCAGAGACAGGATACTACAGACTTGATGTGGAACATGCATTTTGGCAGTAATGCTACATTTGGGACGGGATGCTACACAGATATTGTGTAACATGCATTTTGGCAGTAATGCTGCATTAGGGAAAGGATGCTAGAGAGTTGATGTGGAACATGCATTTTGGCAGTAATGCATTAGGGACAGGTTGCTAAACAGTCAGTGTGGAGCATGCATTTGGCAGTAATGCTACATTAGGGACAGCATGCTGGAAACTCAAAGTGGAATATGCATTTTGGCAGTAATGCATTAGGGACAGGTTGCTAAACAGTCAGTGTGGAGCATGCATTTGGCAGTAATGCTACATTAGGGACAGCATGCTGGAGACTCAAAGTGGAACATGCATTTTGGCAGTAATGCATTAGGGACAGGTTGCTAAACAGTCAGTGTGGAGCATGCATTTGGCAGTAATGCTACATTAGGGACAGCATGCTGGAGACTCAAAGTGGAACATGCATTTTGGCAGTAATGCATTAGGGACAGGTTGCTAAGCAGTCAATGTGAAGCATGCATTTGGCAGTAATGCTACATTAGGGACAGCATGCTGGAGACTCAAAGTGGAACATGCATTTTGGCAGTAATGCATTAGGGACAGGTTGCTAAGCAGTCAATGTGAAGCATGCATTTGGCAGTAATGCTACATTAGGGACAGCATGCTGGAGACTCAAAGTGAAACATGCATTTTGGCAGTAGTACTGCATTAGGGACAGGATTCTAGACAGTCAGTGTGAAGCATGCATTTTGAGAATAGTGCTGCATTAAGGGCAGGATGCTACAGAGATGATATGGAACATGCATTTTCACAGTAGTGCTGCATTACTGACGTGATGCTAGAGAGTCTATGTGGCTTGAGCAGTAGGCAAAATATGCAATTCCTAATCTGAGACCATTTGCTGATTCAATCAATCTAGAGACTTCAATTTAAAACCTGCTTTAACTGCTTACAGCTTTGGCTACGGTTATCCAAAAATTTGTAATCAGTAAGCGAGCCACAATCATCATCATCATCATCATCATCATCAGCCCCCTTTTTCCCATTTTTGTACATGGGATCGTGGTATTGTGTTAACTGTTGCCAACTTTCTCGATTCATTGCCACACTCCTCCCTTCTTCAACACTCATGCTTGACTGACGCAGATCTTCTGTCACACAATCCAGCTACCTCTTTGCTGCACATCCTCGCTTCCTCTTACCTTCTTCCTGTCTGTCCCAGATCTTCCTCACCAGATTGTTTTCTGCTTTTCTACACATGTGCCCAAACCACAGTAATCTGTTCTCTTTGATCTTTTCTGCAATTGGAGCTACTTTGGCTTTTGCTCTTATGTCCTCATTTCTTCGTCTGTCCCACAGTGTCCTATCACCTTTCTCAGGCACTTAATTTTCATCACCTCTAGCTTCTTCATCTGCTCTGCCTTTACTGCCCAGGTTTCTGTACCATACAGTAGTACTGGTCGCACCACTGTCTTGCACACCTTACTTTTCAGCTTCTTTGGCATTCTTCTGTCATAGACTACACCTGATACTATATGCCAGTTGGCTGAAGCCCCTCTGATTCTAGCTTTGACCTCTTCATTCAGACTACCCTTCTCCTCATCTACTCCTCCCAGATACTTGAAGTCCTCCCAGATACATGAAGTTACAATATGCCAATATAATATTCCAGGTTTTGAAAAATATCCTTGCTTCAGCAAACCCCAACTTTGCTCTTACCCTTGAGAGTATATATAACTGTTGTGCTCAGTTAACTAATTTTCCACTAAAGAACTTGGTGGATGAAAAGGATTAGACTATATTATCATTTATCTGAGATGGATAGTCTTATGATATGTGAGGTATTTCAATGCACTTAATCTCAATAGTTCACTCACTATCATACCTCTCAACCTCTTAGTGCAGGAAATCTGGACAAAACCTAAGAAAATGGGGGGGGGGGGGCAAAGGCTCAAAAATAAGGACAGATTTTAAATATTGCTCTTATAAACTTACAAAGTTAAACCACAAATGGAGAAAAGTCACACTGGAGCCAAAAAATATTGTAGTAAGCGCTTTTGTTTACTCGAATAAGTAAACTTCTTCAGACCAGTAAGCACTTTCGTTTACTAGAATTTTTTGGCTCCAGTGTGACTTTTCTCCATTTGTGGTTTTACTAGTGGTTTTTCTAAACTTACAAAGTTGCTAGAGTAATAGGTTTTGAATTACCATACATTTTTCTGAAGAAGTTTAAGTCTGAAACTCAAATATATCATTATTTAGTGACTTTGATCATCAGATCATCCCAGTGATGTACTAGAAAACTATAAAATTTATGAGGAATAGACCAAAAATTAGAGGCACAAATCTGGACATTGTATGAAAATCTGGACAGTTGAGTAGCATGCTCACCATTTTTATTTCTTATTAATCAATTTTCTTAAAAAATAGATCCAAACATCTCAAAAGTAACTGTTAAATACATTGTCTCACAGGTTATATTCATGTAATGAATTGAGTTACACTACACACGCACACACACACGCACACACTCACACGCACACACACACACACACACACACACACACACACACACACACACACACACACACACACACACACGTGTGTGTGTGTGTGGGAGCCATTATTGAATCCCCAAATGATGTGGATATTCTACAAAAGGACCTTACAGAAACAGATGATTGGTGCCAGAGCCATGGGCTCAAGCTTAATGCCAAGAAATGTATAGTTATCCCCTTTGGAAAAAAACATGTACCCATGAATTACCACATAGGTGGCAGTACACTTAACATCAAAAGTGTGATGAGAGACTTAGGGACACAGGTGGACAGTGGTCTCACCTTCGATAACCACATCACCACAACAGTCAGGAAATCATTCTATGTGGCACACCTCATCACTAGGGGATTTTCATCCAGAAAAAAGGAGGTCATTGTCCCAATCTACTCATCCCTCATTAGACCCATTATAGAGTATAATGCCCCATTTGGTATGTACCTCACAAGACATCTGCAACAGCTGGAAAGGCCGCAGAAATACCTCACTAAAAGAATCACAGGCCTAAAGCAGATGCCATATGCTGAGCATCTAAAAAAACTCCAGCTATACTCTGTGGCATATCGTCTACTCAGAGGAGATCTCTGCTTAACACACAAGGCCATGTCAAACCCTGAGCTGTTGGACATGCTCCACTTATAGAAATCCCAATCCCTCAGAGCCGCACACTCCAGGGATCTAAACCTTGTCATCACAATAAACAAAACATGCTGGAGGGATAGGTTCCTGACCCAGGGACTCCCCAGACTCTGGAATAGACTGCCCATACATGTCAAGCAGAGCACCTTCTTGGCCCTCTTCAAAAGGAACCTTGACGATCGGATGGGAGACAGGAAATTCACCCCAGGGATCATGTCAGTAGCCCTGCTAGACAGGGGTCCAGGGAAGTAAATATTGTGGGAAGAAATATCCAGGGAATTGTTATGGCTAGGCTTGTATAGGCCCTAGGGCCAATAGCCTAGTACCAGCCTATGAACCTTTGAACCTATATTTATTTATTTATTTATTTATTTATTTAGTAGAATTGCAACAATCTTGGAAATAGCAGAAATGTAAATTTATGCACTAGAATTTGAAATTGTGCACATTTAAAAAGAGGGCTGTACATTTATTTTGACAAAATAGGTCATCTCAAATTTTTGTTTAGTATGAAGGACATAACTTGTTCAGATTGTTGAACTCAGTAAGTTGAAATAACTTCTATCATGTGAATTTTGGGTAATCTTTTGAGTTACAGAAAGCACTGGAGTTCAAGACATCCTACAGTTACTTGTTTTTTGTTTTGCCACACACTTCTGTCAGAATATCTAATGCTTAACAAATTAGATAAAATCTCTTTTGTGAGATGTGCTTTTGATAATAATGTGTGACACTCTCTCACTATACCCAAGCAAGAAATTTTATTTAGACATTCTATGCAGCTATAATGGCTGAGCAGATGCAGATGAAAACCTTTTACCGGTCATGTAAAAATGATCAACTATAACTACACTAAAGTTTATAGTGCTTTACCTACATGGCTTAGCTCGAGGAAAATCTAGTAATTGTTTTAATTCATTTAGAGAGCATTACCTGTCTCATATCAACATAATTCTGCAGAATATTTTAGCCCATCTTGCACTTATCAACTTTTGTTTTCTCGTACCATGTGACCCATTTACTGTTTTTTACAGTTCAAATGGGACATCATCTTCCATGATACTCAATAATTTCTCATGCTTCTAAACTTGCTTTAATTAACATTATAGAACCACAATTTGAATATGTAGAACTAAGTTGAGAAAAGCAATTACATTTGCCTTATGACAGAAAAGCTAAGCCACATAGAGCTTAGCAACATATAACTTTCCTATGTTTTAAACAATTACTGCATTTGCTTTTATGTTGTCAGGAATAACTTTCATATCTATTTTATACTCCTGCAAACAAATGTATAATTTTCCATCTTTTCATCCACATTGTCACACAACTTAACCTTCATGACAGTACAATTACAGCAATTTTTACAACATTTTTTGCTTGTATAGGTGGAAATACCCTCCCCTGTCCCCCTGGTAGTGGATCTCTGCTCAGACCCCTCTTCATTATTACGTATCCTAAAGCGGTACTAATGTGGTGCAACTTGAAGAAAATGAAGCATGGCTTTGAAATAGTCCAACCTGAGAGTTAGTGTCTTTAATAATAGGGGTTATAGGAGTAAAATGGGTGTACCCCCTGAAATAATAATGTAATGAAGTCAGTGGTTTTCTCTAGTGTGAAACAATAGCTTATGTAATAAGACAGGGTGAAGGCACAGTTAGGCAGTAGAAGGTTCATTGATGAAATTGCAAATTAGACACCAATTCTCAATTGTGTAACCATAATACTGTGTTACCTACCATGGTAGTTTAGTTTATGCACAACCTTGAAATTAAGCCTGAAGCAACTGCATTTGGTTGTAACTTAAACCCAGATCTTGCAATTTTTATTTGTATAGTCACATTACATAGCTCAAATTTACAACAGAGAACACATGCAGTTATGTTTTGCTGCAGCAGTAAAGAAACCTATACACCATATGCTCATTAGTTAAATTATTTTTTCCTTCAGTGTATGCTTTATCTAGATGCATTATGTGTTTCTTATAACAACATAATGTGATTTCGAAATTCAGTTCAATCAACTTAACTTGAAGATTTTTGAAATAGTAAGAATCCTCATCCCATCCTCTCATATAACATTACTTGACTTACAAAGTATTTAATGTTTTTAAATGCTGTTTAATACTATATACAATATACTATAGTGCCCAGATTTGCACAGAGATAGTGTAGGCTTTTTGCAAAAAGGAAACAGCAGCTTTAGTCCCTAAGTACTTAGATTCTAGTGAAACTGCGATTACACCATGTAATAAAAGCACAATGCCTTTTATTTGCTATTGTAGCAGTATTGCCAGTTTTATGTGTTTTTCCCCTTAATTTAATCACCTTTTTAACAGATTCATCCTCCAGATTAGATTCACTGTGGTATCTATATAAAAAGAAAATGTGGTAAGGGGACTGGGGGAATTCTCCCAATCTTCATTCCAGTAAGTGCCAGAGGACAAAAGACTTTACCATCTACCTTAATTGCTTCAAGTCAAGCAGATGGGACCTCAGTTTTATCAGCTCACATGAACAGTGCCACTTCAGGTGGTAGCACCCCTTCATGTACTAGAGAGTCAGTTGCAGAAGCATGCTGTGGGAAGAGAACCTCATCATTCTGATCATGCTGCCATCACAATGTAATGTGTGTAATCTGCTGAGCACTGGCAGGGCATGTGCTACACTGATTAAAGATTTATGGCTGGGAATTGGAAATGGCCAGACATTGTCTTTATAACTTATGCATATGTTCTACTTTGTAACTTAGCAAACAGGTGCGGATGTAAGGGATTCTGAAACATTTTTTGATAACTGTCTTTCACTTAGATTGTTCTGAAAATGAAGTGTTTAGCAAATGAAGAGCAAAATGTGAGTTTAGTGCATCTCTGTCAGAGGAAAATCATTTTTCTTCCAAACAAAAGAAAATGTACTCAGGGTTAAAATTTATTTATTTATTTTATTTATTTATTTTACATTTGTTGACCGGGATAGTCTAGCTGGATACATGCCCTTTTTCAGTAGAGGCCCGGGGAGAAAAGCTCCAACATAATGAGAAGACACAATACATTTACATGCAGAAGAAATAGCATTAACATAAACATGAAAGAAAACAGCAGGCTATACATACTGATTATATAACATTCACATAATATGTAGATAGTCTAAAACATGGTTACATTGTGAAGCCGAGAGGTTGAGATTATAATCTCTGAAATGGGGATGAGACTAAGGTGGTATGAGATCTTTGGGTTTAGTCTGGTTTAGGACAAGGGCATAAGCAGTGTGACTTAAGGAATTCTTTGAGATTATTTTTGAATTGATTAAGCGAGGTCATAAGTCTTAGGTTGTTTGGAAGGGAATTCCAAGGCTTTCCGATGGAGTTGGCGTAGAGAGCATCACCACCCGAATTCTTAGATTTAATGGTTAGTATCTGAACACTATTTGATGATTGAAGGCAGTTTAGGTTGGAGTAGGGGGTCAGTATTCTGCTCAGTGAGGGGGTTCTATCTGGTTGGTTGATTATTTTAAAAGCTTCAGTAAGTTGGTTGAGTTTGAGAAGATTGGGCAGTTCCAGCCAGCCAAGTTTCTTTAGGTTAAGGCAATGGTGAGTACGATAAGGTGTTCCTGTTATAAATCTGGCAATGTGATTATAGGCAACAGAGAGCATATTGAGCTTGTGCTTATTGAGGAAAGAAAGTACTGGGGAGGCATACAAGTGGGTGGAGAGGAGATGAGTGCGAGCAATGGTTAGTTTGGCATGAGGGGTTAAAAAGTTCTTTATTCTGTACATGGAGCTGAGTTTCTTGTTTACAGACTTAATGGTTTGGCTAATGTGTATGTCAAATTTAAGCTTGTGGTTGATAGTGACACCTAATAGTTTGGTGTTGGAGACAGGCTCTATGATGGTGCCATTGGTGGATTCCACATGGAAGGTCATATTGTTAGGAATTGGAAGTTCTTTTCCGAGGGGAGTGGATACAGAGGGGAAAAATAGAAGCAACTTGGTTTTTGTTGGATTGAGTATGAGTTTCAAATCAGAGAACCATTTTTCGACTATAGCAAAACAGTGTTGGGTATTTGCTTGGAGTTTCGAGAGAGAGACGTCAGAACAGATCAGGGTGGAGTCATCTGCATATTGGATGCAGGTGGCTTTGGGGATGACTGAGTGAAGATCATTTATGAAGACAGAGAAAAGAAGGGGACCAAGTATAGAGCCCTGAGGAACGCCAATGGTGTTAGGGAGCAGGTCAGATAGCCTGTTTTGCCACTGGACAGCTTGTTGCCTACCAGAGAGGTAAGCATTGAACCAGCTTAGGGCTAGGTTGTCGAGATGTAGGCTTTCCAGGGTGTGGAGCAGAAGCTGGTGATTGACCATGTCGAAGGCTTTCGATAGGTCAAGAAAGAGAGCAGAGGATATTAATTTATTATTACGGTTGTTATTGACTGAGTCAACAAAGGAGAGGAGGGCAGTGGTTGTATTGTGGTGGGGGCGAAAGCCATGTTGGGAATTAGACAAAAGACTATTAAGGGTTAGGTAGTGTAGGAGTTGTTTGTGAACACACCGTTCCATAATTTTAGCTATTGGAGACAGTATTGCTATAGGTCTGTAGTTGGATGTTTCCGTGGAGGTGCCTCCTTTATGAAGAGGGATGATATATGAGATTTTCCAAATAGAGGGGATGGTAGCTTCAGTTATAGTTCTGTTAATCAAGATTGATATGGATAGGCAATTGCGTCTGACGCAATTTGTAGGTATTCCGCTGGGAGGTGATCCGCCGCTAGGGTGGTTGGTTTAAGTTTTTTCAAGAGGGTATGAATATAGGAGGTAGATACTGGTTCTAAGTTAAAGGAAAGGGGAGCTGAGTCATTAGTATGAGTGAAGGCTGAGGAAGTAGTAGTTAGCTGACTGGCTAGGGACTGGATGGTCTCGGTAAAAAAAAGAGTTGAAGGTGTTGGCTATTTCTTCTGGATCTTTCCCAATGAGTTTCTCAGGGGTGGGGGTAGTAGATTTACCTGGATGGAGGAGGTTATTAAATCCAGCCCAGAACTTCTTTGAGTTATTCTGTTGTTTATCCTGGAGGTGGCAGAAATACTGTTTTTTGTCTCGAGTAATGGCTGTTTTAGTAGAGTTTCTAAGCTGTTGAAATTTAATGCGATCTAGGGGAGTTTTAGTAGCTCTCCATTTATCCCAGGCCTGGTCTCGGAGTTTAGTTTTAGTTTCTCTAGTTAGCCAAGGTGCTATCCGTTCCTTGGATCTGATTTGTCGATTTGGGGCATGAGAGTCAAGTATGTTAAGGAATGTGTCATTAAAGTAAGTAACGTTCTCCTGTAGGGGTAGAGTTTTTAGGATGGACCAGTTACAGGACTTAAGTTCTGCAAGGAATTGTTGTGGGTCAAATTTCTTCTTGTTTCTAACTAGTCTATATGAGGGGGGGTTGGTAGGTGAGCATTTATGTTTTATAATATAGGTTAAAAGACATATAATTGTCATTTTGCAACTTATTTTAGCAGCGTTCTACAACAATATAACATATTGCAACAAAATATAAATCAGCCTTTGAAATAAGCATAAATATTCTCATGATATATAATATTCTCCATGCTACAGATTAATGTCTTTAAAACATATTAGAAAACAGTTCTATTCTCTCATCTTTGACAACATACAGAAGTCATATTTTAGAAGGAAATTATTCATTTCAGTTTGTACTTTATCTCTGATACTATTTGAACCACAAAGACAGCAAGATACCAGAAACAAAAATACATCTGAAAGCCTGCCTAATACTCAGGAATATAGATATAAAAAAAAACATTTCCTGTTTATCAGCTTTGATGATAATAATCATACGTATTTTGGCACAGTTTCATCATTTACTTTACTTCCCTTTTAATGATGGATTTTTCAAAGGCTAATTTTCAAAGAAGTCGTATGAATGTCATTTTCTCTACATTTAAGCCGCTATTGCTACAATTGTCTACCAAAGGAAGATTCTCATTTTCCCATACTGTCACATCCACATATCATGAGAACATTATGCCCATTGTCTCCACTTGCATTTTAAGATCTTTTCATGTTCTGTAACTAGAGGTGCGTCATCTCCACCTATGACACATTTTTTTCTATTCCTTTTACTTTTACTCCTGAAGTTGCTTAGCCTTTAACATATCAAAACAAGAGTTGTTTTAACAAAATAACCACTTTTAGGCTTTTACTGACACAAATGAAAAAGGGGTGCCCATACATTACTAAACCCTTACTCAGCACTGTTTGTAACAGAAAAGTATTCTTTGTTTGCAGTAAAGGATAATGCTGTTCTCACCTCCAAATACAATGATAAGCTTCACTCTGCATTTCTGTCAGGAAAAACAAGGTATCAAGATTCTCAAGATCAGTGCAGGAGCTCAAGCAGGCAATATGTCTGCCGTGCGATCCAGGAACAGCCTGCAGGGGTGTGCACAAGCGCTCCTGCACTAATCCTACACGGACTAAGCCCTGGTATGCAAATCGCCCCATTTGCAGGAGAAATCTATGCAAATTAGGTGATTTTGCAATCCAGGAAGCTTGCAACAGTCCATGCAGGACTACTGCTATCTGCAGAAATGTACTCGGTTAGTAACTGAGTACCTTTCTGCAAAATCCAAAAATGGAGCTGTGACAGCCCCAAATAAAGGCTGCATATCATGTAGTAAACATGCCAATGTCCAAGTATAAGGCCATTGGCATTGCAAACAAAAAAAAATACAAAAATCAGCTTTTATTTTTTTTAGCTGATCGCAGCTGTTTAAGTGTAGGGCAGCGGGCACAAACGAGATCGGGGGAAAATAATAAAATAAACCTAAAATAAGCAGTCTAACTAAAATCAGTATTCTGCCATGCAAGTCAATGGCAGGCAGAAGACAACCTGGCCAGTGAGTAGTGGTTGCTAAGGAGGGAGGCTCAATGTGAGACATGTAACTATGCATTAGCAGGCAATCCTATGCAAATGAGGGGAAGGATAGTGAATCCCAGTTTTCCCCAACATGTGAGTCAGGTCCCAACAGTGTAAGAGTAGGAATAGCTTGGTGCAAGCCTAGGAGTTAGGTGACATCATGGATGGGTGTGTCAGGCATTCTGTAAGCGGATTGGAGCCCTGTGGCTTGGGTTTGCTCCTATCTTAGCACAGCTAAGCTAGGAGGTGTGTCTAAACCTGCTAAGCACTCTTTACAAAGCCTAAGCGGATGTGCACACCATGCACCGGGTTTTACAGGAAGAAAAAAGATGTTAAATCAGGAAATAGCAGCAGTTTGCACATTTGAGCACTCTGTTTGTGCTGCGCACACACGGGCTTAAACAGGAAGGCAACGGGAAGGGAAAAACAGCAGTAGGAAGATAATCAAGGAGATCTAGCTTAGCTGGCAGGTGAAATGTATCAGAATCAGCCAATTATACAGGCAGCAGACCAGCCCAGCTCAGAACACTACCATAAATTATGCAAACACCTTCCTCTCAGGTTTTTCCCACACTCTACAGTGCAAACAAGCGGGGAACTTTTAACACTCACTACAGCAAAATGATAGGGGCTGCAATAGCTATCATACAACAACTCATGGAAGAGGCTGAGGGTGGTGAGGATATGAATGCTGTCCACCAACCCACAGTGAGGATATGGAGAAGAGTGTACAGACCCAGGGTAACCTACCATGGGCTACATGAGCTGGAGATAGTGGGGTGCTATAGGGTGGACAGGGACCTCCTACAGCAAATTGTTGAGCTGTGCTGGCCATGCCTCACACACACAACTAACAGAGGGGAACCCATCCCAGTTGATACCAAGGTATGTGTAGGCCTAAGACTACTAGCTACAGGTACCTGCCAAAGGCCAACTGGGGATATGATGGGGATTTCACAGGCATCAGTATCCAGGGTACTCCACCAGTTCCTGGATGCCATGTCAGCACATGTCGGTGAGCACATATATTTCCCCAACACCTGTGAGGCATTAGCCAGCAGTATGCAACTGTTCCACCAAATAGTAGAATGCCCTGAGGTAGTGGGTGCTATAGACTGCATGCACATATTCATCAAAGTACCACCTGGTGAGCAGGGAAGGGTCTACATCAACTGCAAGGGCTTCCCCTCCATCAACTGCCAGGTCATATCCGATGCCTAGGGCATAATAATGAATGTGTGTGCTGACTGCCCAGGAAGCTATCATGATTCCCACATCTGGCATCTGACGTAGCTGTACCAGAGATTTGCCAATGGAGACATCCCTCACGGTCACCTAGTGGGGGATGCTGGATATGCACAGGAGCCATGGCTGATGACACCCATCAGAAATGCACACACAGCCGAACAAGAACTCCATAATGAGTCACACGCTCAGACCAGAATTATAGTAGAGCATATGTTTGGGATGCTCAAGTCATGGTTCCTGGGCCTGGACACATCCGGTGAAGCCTTGCAGTACTCACCAACTACATGTACCCAAATTGTCCTTGTATGTGCCATGCTACACAATATGATCCTGTGTAAACAGCTGCAGCAGGAACAGCATGGGGCAGGGCCACACAGCCCCCCAACATTGCCAAGGCCTGCACAGGCACAGAGTGACTCAGAGGAGAAACAACCTGAGCCTGCCCCAATAGGCAGAAGGAGGCAAGCCCAGTATGCCCTGGCCTTGGCAAAGAGGCAATGCATAGCACATACACTGACACAGGAGGGAGACAGGGAATAACACCTCTCTCTGGCTCTCACATACAGTATAAGGGATGTCAGACATTACAATACCTGTGCCAAACCATGTGTAGGGAGTGTACTATGTGCATCAGACATAGGCAGCCCTGCAGCACCACCCTCAATACTGGGCGACCCACAAGGTAAGTGACTCGCACATGCTAGTCAGGGAGGTCACATACCCAGCAACAGTCACAGCCAGCAGGATAGGTGTAGACAAACACAAACAAAGGCTGTGCTATGGCCTCTGAATGAGGCCTATGAGTAACCTCCCCCCTCGCCTACACAGACAGACTACAGAAGGTCAGGCAGTGGGATGTCAGTTCTGAAGGGTAGAAAGTCAGAAACTAATATGTAGGTAATTAAAAGCTAAGATCTGTAGTACACTGGTATGCCTCTAGTAAACACAATAGGTAAGATTACAGACTGAAATGTGGAGTACCCGACATACCAGTACAGTCCTAGCAAATGTGTACAAGTGTCAGATGCACCCCCCCCCATCCTACTTAGACATGTAGTAACAGTCAGGTGTGCCCCCCAATCTTGTGTAGAAATGTAGTAACAGTCAGGTGTGCCCCCCCAATCCTGTGTAGAAATGTAGAAATAGTCAGGTGTTCCCCCCATCCTATGTGGAAATGTAGTAACAGTCACGTGTGTCCCTCAATCCTGTGTAGAAACGTAGAAATGTTACATGTATATGTGTGTGCGCGTGTGTATATGTGTGTATACATATCTATTTGTGCACATATGTGTGTGTGTATATATATTTATATGTATATATGCGTATATGTGTTTGTACATGTGTACATATACACGCACTTATAGATATAAATATTAGTTAAACACATTTTTTTTAAACACCTACTGAATCAATAATCCAGTATGCTCTTTGTATACAGTACATTTCCTGCACATTGTATATATATATATATATATATATATATATATATATATATATATATATATATATGTGTTTCATACATATCCTGCAGAGAGACATCTACTTGTATTCAACTACATAGACTACCGCTATTATAAACAAATGTATCTATTTAGTTTTAAATAAATAAATATTACAATCCATTAATCTATGTTTGTTTACACAAAGTTATATATTTCTGTAAGGTATATTTTTGTAGGGAACCCTTGCAGGGAATTTTATTTTATTTTATTTTATTTCATTTCATTATATTCAATGTATTTTTAACATTGTTTTTCATTGGAATACATGTATACATATTTTTTAAAAAACATACTTAAAAACATATTTACAAATTGACGTTTATTAACAATTTTTAGGAGTGAGGTTGTGCTTTTAAATTTAAACTTAATTGATTAATTGACTAATTGGTTTTAATTACATAGAGTTTATTTATTGACGTTGCACTTGTTGTACGAATGTTTGAAATTTTCTCTGAAGAAGTTGGAGCTTGGGCTCAAACGAAAAGTGTATGGAATAAAACGCACTTCAGTTCGAATAAATCTATCCATTTTAAAGGCTCAGTGGTTCACTGGTGTCGGTTTGGATCCATTGCTTGTTTCATTAGCTTGTTTTTGTCTTTTTGGAGTCGCTAGAAACGTAGAAATAGTCAGGTGTGCCCCTCAGTCCTATGTAGAAATGTAGTAACAGTCAGGTGTGCCCCCCAATCCTGTGTAGAAATGTAGAAATAGTCAGGTGTGCCCCCCCCATCCTACGTAGAAATATAGTAACAGTCAGGTGTGCCACCCCCACAATCCTGTGTAGAAATGTAAAAATAGTCAGGTGTGCCCCCCCATCCTATGCAAAAATGTAGTAACAGTCCATGCCAAATGAACAACGGATACCCTGCAGAGACAGCATGCTACCTGTAGGTGTACAACACAAAGATCAGCACTGCAGTGCAAACTACCTGGACTCGAACCACATATTCAGTACAGACGGCCATATTGGGCATGCCCACATGCTTAGAGAAATGAAGGCAAAGTCAGTCAACAACATACTGAAAGGTCATACTGAGCATGCTCACACACAAACACATGAAGGCCATGTCTGCAAACACCAGTGGACCAGACATATTTGGCAGCTGCAGATGTTAGTGCAGACACTCCTCAGTATGCACAACTCATGCTTTGCACACACAGTGGATAGGAATACAGACATATATGTAAGGACAACACACTATAATAAGCCAAAGTTAGATGTACATAGATGTGTGGAAGAGGGTGACTGTGACAAGGAGCCATCCAGGCCTGTCCCAGCCAGCACACAGCCAAAGGGCCACAACCACACGAGGGTCAGATGTCACTCACTGCAGATACTAGCCACTGGTATCTGTCAGAATTACAGAGTATGTAGTGCACGTGCCAGCTGTGCAACATGACTGTTCAAGGAAGTAGTCATCTAGCAGCTGTATACATGTACCTGTGAAATATGACCAAGGTCATTCCCGCATGTGGCATGTCAACCCCTAGATGAATGGGTTATGGCCCATGCACACACATTGCCCTCCCCATAGCCCCACTATGACATGCCCGCTGAGGTTATCCACTGTGAAATACACCTTTGGGAGAGGTGTAACCCAGTACTCTCCATGGTGTGCCCCATAAGTGTGTACTGCTGTAGTGTGGTAAATTAGTTAGGTAGGAGTTCTAACCCCAGCCTTGGCAACTGTGTGTGTGTCTGTCTGACTTTGTCTGTGTAGAAAGCAATGCCTTTTTAGGGTAGTCACACCCCCTAAAATGTAAATGCTCTACTTTGGTAAGGCTGCTGATGTCATCCACCTAGAAATACATCTCTGGGAAGGTTGCATCTCAGTAATCTCCGTAGAGTGTGCTGTAACTGTGTAGTGTGGTAGAATAGTTTGGTAGGAGTTTTCACCTCAGCCTTGGCAACTGTCTGTGTAGAAAGCAATGCTTTATAGGGTAGTCTCACCCCCTACAATTTGAATGCTCTACTTTGGTAAGGCTGCTGATGTCATCCACCTAGAAATACATCTCTGAGAAAATTGCATTTCAGTAATCTTTGTAGCGTGTGCCTTAACTGTGTAGTGTGGTAAAATAGTTAGATAGGAGTTCTAACCCAGCCTTGGCAAGTGTGTGTGTGTCTGTCTGTGTAGAAAGCAATGCTTTTTAGGGTAGTCACACCCCCTAAAATTTAAATGCTCTACTTTGGTAAGGCTGCTGATGTCATCCACCTAGAAATACATCTCTGGGAAAGCTGCATCTCAGTAATCTCCATAGAGTGTGCTGTAACTGTGTAGTGTGGTAGAATAGTTTGGTAGGAGTTCTAACCCCACCCTTGGAAACTGTGTCTGTGTAGAAAGCAATGCTTTTTAGGGTAGTCACACCCCCTGCAATTTAAATGCTCTACTTTGGTAAGGCTGCTGATGTCATCCACCTAGAAATTCACCTCTGGGGAGATGTTAGCCCAGGAATCTCTGTAGCGGGTGCCATAACTGCGTACTGCTATAGTGTGATATTGCCCACTGTTGGGGTTCTATACCCACACATGTCACTTGTGGATGTTTTGTGTGTGTTTCAATGTCTGTGTAGGGAGCAATGCATTGCAGGCTAATCACACTCAGTACATGTCAAATGCCCTACTGTAGCAATCCTGCCAATGTCATTCATTGTGAAATACATCTTTGGGGAATACGTTTGCTAGGAATCCCAGTGGTGCATCCTATAACAGATCTATGCTGTGGTATGATATCAACCTCTGTTAGGGGTTTTATACCCACACATGGCGGTTGTGAATGTTTTGTGTGTGTTCCAATGTCTGAGTAGGGAGCAATGCATTTTAGGCAGTCACACTCAGTACATGTCAAATGCCCTACTTTGGCAATCCTGCTGATGTCAGCCAGTGTGATATACACCCTTGGGGAAGGAGTTGTCCAGTAATCTCAGTGGCGCATACTATAACTGCATAGTGCTGTAGTGTAATAAACTAGTTAGGTAGGGATTCTACTCCCAGACATGACAGGTGTGTGTGTGTGTGCGTGTGTGTGTGTGTGTGTGTGTGTGTGTGTGTGTGTGTGTGTGTGTGTGTGTGTGTGTTTGTAACTCGTATCCTGTGAGTGTGTGACACCTGGGCCCAATGTGGAGTGGGGTTTTGCAAATTTCTTATATGGTGGCCCTAGTATATATCACAATGTCCACTGTACAGGGATAACAGACATGAAATAGCCAAGAGGCTGGGTTGTAAATCCATACCCATCCATGTGACATCAAGGCCAGGCAATCACAGTTAGCAACCCCAGTATTACCCAGAGCACAGTCTCAACCCATGTCTCATATACACACACACATGCCGAGGCAGCAGCCAATATGTGTGCAGTACACCGCATATTGGTGACTAATAGTAACTATGAAGTGAATGCAGTGGCCTGCAGAGGCCATGGCACCCTGTCAATCTGTACAATAGGCACATATATGCAGACATTGCAACCTCCCCATGTTCCCCACTGGACACCTGCAACACCTGTGGTGCCATCACATGTGACCTACAAAGGACATACCATGCCTGAAAACATGCCCTGTATGGACAGATGTCACTAACACCAGGGAATGTCATTAGCATGCTATTAATGTAGATGCAACGGGTAACCTGCTGTCCATTACCAATTTCTGCCACAGGTGGCCAAGAGTGGCACATCTGATGATAATCTGTGCAAACAACGTGGGCCCAACACCCCAGGTACAGTTCCACATGTCACTGTACATGCATGTGGGAGGTGTGCACTTCCCAGACACCATCCATGTCATGGACTAAGGAACACATACACGGCAGGGGATACACAGCATTGGTCACACACAATAGTCACCCAGGTGACTGGATGGTGGGTACGATACCCACCTGTGTGGGCAAATGCAGAAATCACAGCCCTGAGCCACAATGCAGACCATTGTCATGTGGCCTGATGCTAAGGTATACCCATCACCTAGCCTTATATAGCTGTCTGGCACAGTCGACTACCACATACCCGTGCAGAAATGCACCCATGCATGTCAGTACTGGCACCCTGTGTGTTTGTATGTATGTTGTATGATGCTTATGATCACATCCACAGTCACTACAACCCCCAGTGGCATACTGAAGCATGCTGTCTGATGCCAAACACCTCCCCATACCTTTTGCCCATATAACCTCCGTATGACCCATGTAGTGCATGTGATACCTGCATAGTAATGTGTTGTGGCAATCTCAGTAGTGATGAGCTGTATCCCTGGCCCTGCTAAGTGTGTCAATGTGTGTGTGTCCCTGTGAGAGTGTGGCTGTGTTGACACTGGCACCTGTTCATGTGGATAGGCATGTGTACTTCACCTACCATATAGCTACCATATCCCTGTTGCAGATGTCACTCACCATCACAGATATGTTTTGAGGACTCAAAAGGCGGTAAACTATGTGGCACATCCACTAACTGCATAGGACTATGATATCACTACATAGCCGTCAGGGGTTTGATACCCCGTGCTGGTAAGTGTGTAACACAAACTTGCTTAGGTTTTACTCTCCCACCCCTCCCTGACTTGTCAGTGCCTCTGTCTGCCTCTCTCATTCCCTCACTGGTGGATGTGGAGACCTTCACCTGCTTTTCTTAGGCAGCAGCATGTGTATTTTAAGTGATGCTCATGATCAGCTGATGGCTTCTGCAAGAATTGCAGCCCTCCACTAGCTGATTGCATGTGGAACAGCTGTGGTAACATTCCCATAGCCAATTGCATGGAAACACACTCCAATATCTAGGAACATCATGTTGGTATTGGCCCTTTTCATTCACTGTGAGCAGGAACTAGATCTGTTGCTTGGCAAACAGCATCTCAGATGGATTGGGGTTCACTTCTAACAACATACACTGTGGAAACAGGGCAACACACAGGAGGGGGATGTGACTGACCTGACTAGAGACTGTAAGTGCTGCTATACTGCATTTGGAGTAATGCTGGTTTAACAGTGTGTGTGTGGATATGGCTGCCCTACATGTTTACATACCTACCATGTCAGTTCTACATTTATGAGGAATCCCCATTTGTAGGGTCATCTGCAGACTGGGCAGTGTGTTGTGCCTTTGGTTTCATGTGTTACCCACAGAGCACCTATCTGTGAACTGCAGAATGTAGTGTGAGGATTACAATCTGTAGATGGTGAAAGCCTTGACAGTTACTGATCTCATATCCCTCATAGGACATATGTTACATCAAACCCTGTTACATCAGTAAATGTATGAGGTTATCACAGCAACATGTCAATATTGGCCCTGTGTATGTGCTTTCAGCCACAACTCTGTCAACCTTTGTACATATATCGTGCATTAAGAGGTGCATATGTGCTGTACACCATCATTAGTGTCATCATATCTGATAACAAGCCAGAGAGATATCAGACTGCTACACATGTTTATGTACAGAAGGGGTTATATTTGATGACATGACCTAGACATTCTGCGTTTTTTTGTACAGTACTGAGGTCTGTGTACTTATGGTGAATCCCGACAGTGTGTGGTATTGTTAATATGTACCTTGGCCTGTGTACAGACTGTGGTAGATGTCATCATCCTAGGTGCCGTCCTATCTGATGTTACATGCTGCACCACTGTATGTTACCATATTGGCTTACATGTTTGTAGGGCCATACACACACATGTCCCATACCACAGACGACCATCAGACCACACTGTGTAGTGGCCGGGTATATGTAGGGTTAGTGTGTGAGTGGCACATATGAGGATGGTGTTGAACAGATAGTCCATATACTGTAATATTATGCTAGCTTACCATAAGTGGCTGTGGCTGTGTTCACATTGGTTGTGGTTATACACTTTCACACAAGTGTATCTTAACCTGTGCTGTGATATGGCTGTAGAGCCTGCTATATATGCAGGTACATGTGCATTCCCCCATAGGAGATGTAGGCCAGTGTTGAGCCAGTCTGCCTGTAGCCTGCACAGTGCTTTGTTACATGCCTAGCAGCTTAGTGTACTTACCCAGCGAGGTGGCATGTCCAGATACTTTCCAGAGGTACTGCTGCCGGGCCTCCCTTAACAGTCATGTATGTCAGACAGAGCGGTGGGATGCTCTACAGATGTATGTCAATATCTAGTGGGTAATATGTGGCCATGTCACCTCTGTACCAGCAGTTATTATGTGTCAGGACAGACAGAGGTGTGTGAATGCATAACCTATGGGTGCGAATGTATTCCAGTTGTTATGTGTTATACCCATCTACATGGCTGTTAACATTCATATTGTCAGGCTTGCTCCACATGTTCTGCACTAAGGGGTTTTGTGTATACCTCTGGACTGTACAGAGTGTGTCAGAATGTCCACATCTATTGGCCAATACCTCTGCTGTAGTCTACAGGAGCATTACGTTATTGCAGCGGTACTGTAGTATGATGTCCTTAAGATGTCTGTCAGTAGCCAATGGCACACATGTGAAAAGCAGATGTGACCTTCCACACACACCATGTCTGTGAAGAATATCCCTATTACAGTAGCAATAGTCTGCTAATATACCTGCTATACATGTCTGACATCCCTTTGCACTATGAAGGTGGGACTAAATGGGCTGAGGTAGGGCTACACCCCACGTTCAGTACATATGGTGAATATGTATGTGTACATATGATTATCCAGATATCTAAATTGATAATTACACATGTACATATCGACATATACAGATGGGTTTGTATATGTACATAGATATGCATATACACACCCAGATATATACATATACAGAGCAGTATATATCTATACATATACAGATAGAGATACATATGCACATATATGTATACCACACTGCCATGCCTGCCAGCAGTCCACTGCTATTGTATCCCCTACACATACGGTGGGGCTGGGGCCATATAATGTGTGGGCTTCATCTACACAATACATGTGTGCCTATATGCACTCCAGAGGCCAGTGTATGTAACAGTGGTATATGGCCCTGTATTATTGAGTCTAGGGTGGGAGGCACCATACATAACCTAGGCTGTTACAACATGTGAGCGGCCGTAAGGTATCTGGATGTACAGTACCATAAATGTCACCTATCTTGACATAACTTACATAAAGTGGGTTACTGCAGGCCTACTGCCTCCTGCCATACAGACTATTCTGTTTGCCGGTGTGCCTGTGATGGTGTCAGTTATGCCTTGTTATGTAACAGTTACATCCCATTTGGTCAACTGAAGTCTTTACCACCTAGCGATTGTGTAAAGAGTGTAGATAGAGGCTGCTGGACTATACACCTGCATCACTTACTGTTGATTGTGTGGTATCCTGTGGCCCAGTCTGTCTTTACTAATGTACAATTTCAAGGGCTTGGCCTGGACAGCAAAAGTTGTGGACCTTTCCAGACTAGTGTATAACTGTTTCACAGTTGCATTACTCTGTTGCTATGGATGTCAGTGTCTGAACAACTATATGACATGGCATATACATGTTTAATAGCACACAAATAAAGGCATTCCATTTCTGCAAACCTGTATGTGGTGTTTATCCTATGACCTTTCTGTGGGTATATGTTGCAACCAACGAATGCCATTTGTATGGGTGGCTCATCCAGTGTCCAGTTGTTAGGGTGTTAACTGTAGGCATAGTGGGTGTACCATATTGTGTGCGCCTACTACAAACCCCCGTGCTAATTTCTTTAAAAGAAAAGAAAAAGGGGTTGATAGAAAAATGGTGAAAAAAGGGGAACAAATAGGGAAAGACAGTAGGGAAAAAAGCCAGGGATGTGCAGGAAGGGTGTAGGGAATGTCCATAGCTGCCCATTTCTTCTAAAGCAACATCTGTGCATATACACTGAATTTGGAGGTAGTTTGGACACTCAAACCCCTGGATGGGGTTGAGGACAACAATAAGTGGACATGTGCAAAATGGACAGCTATGTATGGGGCATGATTTTTTTTATGGGAACAGATTGCCCTTTTTATTTTCAGGTGAGAATGGGATGTTGGGGAGGGGTAGTAGGTATATTTGGGGAGGTAGGTTGGGTAGGTTAACAGACAAGACAAACAAGATGCATACAGGGGCAGTATATGACACATGTGGGGGTAAACATCTTGGATGGGGAGGGGTGTTTGGAGGTCGCAAGCTCATGAGCCCCCAAATGGAAACAGTGGGACGGGGTCCCCACCCATGGGCAGTCACCACTGCACCTTCACGGCCCCAAAGGTGGCTGTGCTGTGGGCTGGGTAGGAGGGGCAAGCTCACCCCCTAATTGCATCATGCGGCCCTCAAGCTGGCATAGCTGGTCTTGAATCTCCTTGTCGAGCTTGCTACGCACCATGGCCTGGACCTTATGGTGGGTGACAGGTACCTCTCTGCCCCCGCTACCAGGGGGGGGCCGAACTTCATCCCCTGTGGTGGTTCCACCCGAAGGTGGTGCAGGGCCAATAGAGAAGGAGGTCC
Source organism: Protopterus annectens (assembly GCF_019279795.1). Lineage (NCBI taxonomy): Eukaryota > Metazoa > Chordata > Ceratodontiformes > Protopteridae > Protopterus > Protopterus annectens. The sequence continues at coordinate 417,099,429 of NC_056736.1, read as the reverse complement.
CAGGCTGGGCCCCAGACATACTGGTGCCCGGTGCCATGGCCAGCTGAGGTGGGACAGGTGGGTCCACTGGGACTGGCCTTCCCATACGAGCTATGGTGTTGCAGTTTTAAAACAGATATCGGTTAGTAATAGTCAACAGCATTCAGGATTAGTTATAACAGCATGCATAGGTATTCCCATTAACCCAAGACACCAGATTTACAACAGTTGCAGAGCGAGCAGAACGCAACAGTGGCCATTACAACAGCATGCGGGTGACATTGATGGCAAAAGGCCACCAGTATGGGAGTATTTTAACATGGCACATGCATAGAACCAAATGTGAATATTTATAAACCAATAGGACATGTCCCAACAAAAGTTTGGAGTGTACATGTACCCAATGAGATGTGTAATTAGGTTATTGTTGCACATATGGTGGGGATGAGAGAGAGAGAGATGTCAATTAACAACAAATATATCCCTGTAGTTTTCACAATTTTCTTAGTCACTGCAGTGATCTGTCCCTTACATGTATTATTACACTACCCAATGTCCTTACTTTGTACAGTAGTATGTTTGTAGATTAGTATCTACGTGGACTGTGTCTTACATATAGTCTACACCTCTTACCTGCTATAGCTGTTGAGGAAATCATTGTTAACACTGCCTGACCATTTCTACACATACTCCCAGATTCCATGCTTGTAGACAAATATATAAGTGAACTGTGTTGTACCTATAATCTACATCTCTTACCTGTTATAGCTCTGGAGAAAATCTTTGTTAACACTACCTGACAGACTCTACACATACTCCCAGATTCCATGCTTGTAGACAAGTATATGAGTGAACTGTGTTGTAACTACAGTCTACACCTCTTACCTGTTATAGTTGTGTTGGAGAAAATCTTTGTTAACACTACTGGACAATTTCTACACATACTCCCAGATTCCCTGTTGATGTTATACACATATCTAACAATCTGTTATTGCACATACTCTGGTCATGATTTGACAGGATGCAGGTGTTAATGTTACTTATTTTGAGAATTGCTGTCATACAATTTGGGTGAGATGCTACTATGACAGTTTTGTTTTCATATACATTCTCTGACATGTACAGGTCTGACTTTCAGTTATATGTCTGTAAAAGCTGCCTACATTTTTTGTATCATCACACTGATTTGTCAGGGGAACAAGTTACCGGGCAGCAGATTTGGGCCATTTATCTGGACATGCTGGACAGGTCAGAACAGTTGAGAGGCATATCTATGCATACAGCTTACTACCTGAACATTCTGCCACGGTCTGTACAGTTGATGGTTATGATTATGTTTACAGCTTACTATTTGAACATTCTAGCAGATTCCGTAAAGTTGTTCGGTCTAATTATGCATACAGCTTTCTATCCGAACATTTTCAGAAACTTTGTACAGTTGTGGGGTATGATTATGCATACAACTTACTACCACTCCTGGGATTTAAACCCCCTGCTGTGTGTGGTAAAAATATTGCAGTTGATATCACAGTACACTGTGCTATCAGGGAATTGGTATGAAGTAGTCCAGTGTTTTCTGTCTAAGTCTCCCTCAGTTGTACAATATGACTGACCTCTTGGGACTTCCAACATTGTTATACTGAACTTCCTACACATTTTGCTGCATTAAACAGTTATGGGTAACACTGTTTAATACAACAGTACTATTTATAGAATACAACACCACAACAACATATGAAAGTAGAATGTACACAAGCACTCCAGGGGTTATACTTTTATTCACAAGATATTACACCTTTATTTACACACAACCTATATGACAGTTTCCTGCCATATTGTCAACTTTATTCAGTACATCCCATACACAATACATTTTTATACTGGTAAAACACTTTCTAGAACTGTTATAGTCATTTGTTATGGCAGTACATGCAAGATTATTACTAACCTGCCTCACGATGCAGCCTTTGCAGCCTTTGCAGCTCAGCAGCATGGGCTTGCTGGTTTGCAGCCTGCTCATTGGCAGCTGTCGGAGAAATACAGTGATATTTAACCATTACCTATCCATAGTATACACGAGCTAGGCAATCATTATCTACGTAGTAGAATGAGTACTTACTCAGTGCTGAGGCATCGTCAATCTGTCTTGATTCTTGGAACCACTGCTCTAAGAGATCCCCCCCTCTGCTGCTTCAGGTCAGCATGGTGATGCCTGACCTGCTCACCAGTCCGGGGGGATACCAGTGGCACTGGTGAGGTCAGAGGCGAGACTGTCCCAGGCCTCCACTTTATACCAAGAGCCCTGGTACTGGCCCCACAGTAGTCTCTGCTCATGGTGTTTTACCAGGAGCCATACTATGTATCTGGACTCCTGGGTGCCCCAGCTCTCCACTCTAAATTGAGTGCCTTCCCCAACTCCAGCCATTATACCTACAGTAGGGAGCTGCAACCAGTTATGGGAAGTATTCACACCTGTGGGGTTTAAATATGCCCAATTTCCCACACTTTTCCGTGATTGGATGGTTTGAAAAGGCTAAGCTATGGGCACACCTGCTTACCTAATGTTGGCATTGCTTAACGGGGTATACCACTGGGCAGACTGAGTTAGCCAGCTTACACATTGCTTACACCAACTAAGCTGAGCTGTGCAATGCTTAGCATTGCTTAATATTTAATTTGCATTATATTTTCCTTTTGGCATTGATTTATTATTCATTATATGTTATATATGTGTCTGGTATCCATGATTCATGTGTACGTACACTGTCTGGTGTCCTGGGGGCTTCAACACTTTATTACAATAACACCTCACATCTGGCCTTACTGCAGTACTCCATTTCACATATTTATGTTATATAGCAGGATATACAACATCACACTGTACATAGATTCCTTTCACCTGCTCAGTTTGATTTTCCTATGGTGAGGATTTGTTTGTACTACTATGATGGCTTAGTGGTTAACTTCTGTGACTGTAGTGTACAGGTCATGCCTTGCAGAGGCTGTTTATTTTGTTGCTGGGCAGAACATGGGTCGTTGGATACAGAGTGATTAAGGCACTTTAATGCAGTTGTAAGTGGGTTTGTGCGGGTTTGCGTGGAGGTACGCACTGCTAACTTCCGGTTACAGTTTCTTATACTCAGTTAGCTTCTAAATTGCTGTGTAGGCAGTGCTTACCCCCGTACAAACACACTTAAACACGCTTACTAGTGCTTACATATGCTTACTACTGCTTATTTGTGCTTAGATCTGCTTACTAGTGCCTTATTCATTATGACACTGACACTTCACATGTGCATTTCCTGCAGTACTCCATTTCATGAATATATGTTATTTACTGAGTTTTGCAACAAAAATGTTGGTTATAATGTGCTTTGCCATGTAAAGTAGATTGTGCTGGAGTGGGACTCAAACCGGGAATGCCTGCTCGTTAGTCAAATGCTCTGCCCACTACACTATTGCTGTGCTGATTCATTTGCATATTTCTTCCTTGTTATCCTCTTCAGCCTTTTAAGCTGCTTTAACCTTAGCTAAGCGATGGGCATACCCATGCACCTATGGTTAGCTGTACTTGGATGTATAAAAAAAATAATAAAAGGGGTTTCTTCATTTAATTTATATGTACTGTTGCTGTTCTACACATGGGGGATTGTTGGTGGGGATATGCGGATACCTATGAGCGGTCTCGCTCATTACTTACCACTTTCTGCTGTTCTTCATTGCAGGGGTGTGTTTATTCTGAGAGCATTGCTCTCAGACACGCCCTCTGCAGTCGTACACGCCCTCTGCAGTCGTACACGCTCCATGTCAACCCAGGAGCTTGAGCAGTGCGCCTTATTAATATGCATGGCACACTGCCATCCTGCTAATAAATGGGTGCTTCCTTGCAGGACTAAGCTAGTCCTGCATGGAGGTTTAGTAAATCCGGGGGATTATATTAAAAGGAGAGCAGTCTTTACTGAAACATTTGCTTGTGAGAAGTATCTCCACATGGATCATCAGATCATAGGAGATTACTAGGCTAATGGCCCCAGCCAAGAGTTTATCCCCAAAAAACAAACCTTAATCAGCATGGGACACAGGTGGAACCCCTGGGGCAAATTTGTGGTTTCCCATCCACTCATGAAGAGGGTAGCAATGGGGATGATGAGCATTGAATCCAGGACCTCACACTTGCAAAGCTTGCATTCCACCACTGAGTTACATCCCCTTGCTTTTGCACAGACGTAATTTGGAAGGATTCACCAAGGATTTGGCAGTATTATACTTTTTATAGAGTAAAAAGGGATGGCAATAGTTTGACTTCTTAGAATAGTAACTGCATTAGTAGTTTTTGCAGAACTTGCTTTTAATGGCATGCATTGTAGGCTTTTTATTTAAATCACACAACTGACTCATTAGAACTTGCTTATAACCAAATAATTCAGCCTGATAAAACTGAAAGATGCATTCTAGCAAAATATCTGCATGTTTGTCGCACAGCATAAATTGCAGAGCTTCCCATAATTTCTTCACTGGTTATGGGTCATGACATACTTGTGAAATATATAAACCATTCTTTGCAGTATCTAGGTTTGCAGTAGAAAATTGGCTAATAGATTACAACTTCTCTTAGTATTCAGTTTTCACATACTAAAAAATGAATTGCATGAATAAAATACATTTAATCTTCACCTAGGAAAACACTTGAAACTGCATTTTAACTATACTTGTCCACCATTTAAAAGTTATTGATGGCTTCTCTAAAATACTGGCTAGTGGTCATTTAAAACATTGTAACTATCCTCATAATTTCAATGATCAGACATTCTTCAGTTCACATATTATATGCATAATATTTCAACTTCTTTTCTCGCATGATATCCAGTTCATGTCGAGATTTATAAGATTAATTCAGAAAAGTAGATTTTATTTTATTAAATCTATATTACAGCTTTTTATGAAGTATCTATTTTTACATTTTTATATTACTGTTTAGTGCATTTATTTACCCATTTTCTAAACATCTGAGAACACATTAATGATGGATGATGTTGTGGCCAAATAGACCATCTAAATATATTTGTTAATATTAAATATATAACTCTTTTCTCAACCAAAAATGGGGATATTTTGGGTCGTGCTCAGTTCTGCATCAGAGAAAATAATTTGTTCTTTAATCAACAGCTATGGATACACTTGTATATGAATATATAAACATGTTCAGAGAAGACTAAAAGCCTTTGGATTCCCTTTTAATGCTGCAATCAGTTCCTATATAACTCTTTTATTGCTGTCATAGCACCAGCCTTTCCTTTCTCATTTCTAAAATCCATAAACACCCATTAATTATTATTACTATAGCCATTATTCTAGCAATATACTAGATGAATCATCCCCCTCTGAATGAAGAAGGATTTCAAGTCGTTCTTGAAACATCCCCTTTCCATTTACCATATGACATTCTTTGATCTACTTTTTCATAAATCTACACTTCTCGCCTGCCATCTAGCAATGCAGAACATCCAAATTACACACTTTGACAAGTCAAATCCAGTTCATGCATTCCTATATTTCTGCGTTGTACTGCATACTCTACGCCATTTCTTCCTTTGACAATAATAGTAAGTTTGCATTGTTCATTGACTGCTAGCCCAGTTTGCATACGTCTCTGTAGGTTCCAAACATGTATATAGTACTCTACACAGTCTTACCATTGATAAGTAAAATGAAGGAATGACCTTTCCATCTTTGGAATGTGTTCTGTGGACCGTGCACCCTGGCATCCTGTTGGCTGTTACCTCTGCACCTCAAAATACATTCACTGATTTACTCGAGGAGCAGTTATTATTCCAAATACATTTTTCTGTTGTGCATCTCTTAAGGTTGCTACATAAAAGATATTCTTTCCTGGTGGCCCTCTCTAAACTTCATAAACATGTACACTGTCACATTTACTCCGAGACACATTATATCTGCACATAATATTGCGAGCCAGCGGTCTCTCTGAAAACTAATTTTCTGTATGTTATTAATCCATGAATTCTATGTTTCCTTTTTCTGGTGTGTTCTAATGCAACTGACTAGTAGATAAGTCGTTGTTCAGAACATTTGGCAAACCCATAACAGATGACATAGTTACAGCTCTTGCACTAAGTTAATATTATTTAATGCTTTTGCCTGTACAACTTGCATAAACCTTTGTACATTACAGATAGAATACAGTTATTACTATGTGCAGTTTTAACATAGTTACATTTAAGCATTGTATTCAGAAAGATATATTCATAAAGTGTATTAGAAACAGATGCTACATGGAGAATTTTATATGAAAATATAACTCAGGCTGTTATTTATAGATAGTTAATATATTCTACTGCACAAAATAAAATGCAAAACATTTCAATGATTGCATACTCCTGAGTGACAGTTTTAAAAAAAAGACAGTAGAAAAAGCACTTACTATGTAAGCATTAGCATGTAAAAGCTTATGTATGTGTAGGCATGTACTGTACATGCTTAAGTGATCCCCTGCAAGGAAGTAACTACAGAATAAGTCTAAAGTGCCTTCATACAATGAAAGCATTTGAGAAAGGTAAGCGATTTATTATATAACAATAACTGATTTCTGCATGAGTGGGTGTCAGTGGATTTACACATGGTTGCCTTTATTTAATCACTCAAGCTTCACACTTGTGATCAAAGCACACCAACTGTGGTAAATCTTGCACTACCCACAGCCATTCATGGATCATTGTTAAATTATAGTGACTGGTGGCAGCATCACCCTGATCTGCTTAGGCAATGGGAAGCAGAGTTTAGCAACAGACACCCAAAGTTTTCCTCTAAGTATATTTTCCCCAATTTCTTTTTGTAATGCACAACTGCACTAAATTCTTCCTGCTGTGTCTCCCAGCAGCTGAAAAGCAGAACTAATATGAAAGAACATCACAGGAGGTAAGAACACTTCTCCCAACTGTGTTGTATTTATGCCATATGCAATACTGCATGGTAGTACAGGAATGACATGTGCAATAATGTGCTCTTTTTTTGTTTTTTCTTCCTTCTGCAGTGCCTCTTGCAGTGGTGGCAGAGGAAGGACTACATTCTCTTTAGCATGAGCTGGTCATTGTTCCTGTTGCTGGATCAGCAGTAACTGCCAGGCTTGCCTCTCAGCAGAGGGACAGAGGTCATCCTTCTGAAGGTGACCTGGAGGGATTGTCGATGGACCTACTCAGAAGGAAGTAAAGATGTGGAGACTCCTGTTTTAATAGTGATCAAGAGGGATCTTTTGTGGAGTTTTGGCTTCACTTGTCTAAACTGGTGACATCTAATGTGCACTGACATGAGGATGCCTACTTCCCAACCAAGCAGTGCCTTCTGGCACAGATGGTTGAGTCACACAACTGTCAGGCCCCTGGCTAATGGGCACCCAGAGGCATGGTGTGCACATGGCATCGATGACGGAGGTGGTGGATATTTATGTGCATTTTTTTCTTGATTAGTCTGACATCTGCCATGTGTACCCTGCCTATCACCCATGCATGAGTCCCTGTGCCTTATGTGTCTCTCTGTAAATCTTCTTTGTTGTCCAGTCCTCTCCACCATTAATTGTAAACCCTTTGTCAGTCTGTATTTATCAAGTGATGTCCACACCTTCTGCCTACCCTCTCTGTCTGGTCTTCATTTTATGTTTCTTTGTTGATTCACCTCTACAACCTTCTACTGTCCTTCTATACAGCCCTCTTACAACCATTCCTCACTATATTTCCTCTTCCACTTCTTATATAAAAAAGAGGAACTGTTCCACAAAAATCTCCTTTTTTACCTCATCAGTTATTCCTTATTGTTCCTTACGGGGTCTGAATGGAGGTATGATAAAATCAGCAAGCAAAGGAAAATAGTACTGCTAGAATTGAATTCATCCTCAAGTCTTGGTGAGTGCCTTCACGAGTGGATCCTGTTTTAACAAAATCTCACCAAGATGACTGCATTTCATATAGTATACATCGTAGACAGAAGTGGGTTAAAAACTAAAAAAAAGCCATCTGGATACGCAAGTCCCAGGATAAATAAGTACCCAATCCTTGTAGGTGCACTGGTGCCAGGACTGGAAAAAAAACAACAGTTTAGATTCCTCAAGACATGGAAACATTCCTGCAATGGGGTTAATAGACCAGGCTCAATGGGCAGAAGGAAGCAGAAGCAACAAAAATCACAAAGACAGACATGACAGAAAAGAGCCATAAAGATAATAGAGTGGACTATTGAGGATAAGCTTGAAATGTATGTATCATTACCGTTATACAAGAAGCCCAGAATTTCCAGACAGAAGATATACAAAAAGATTAAGAGAGACATTAGAGGAGAGAAAACTACTTGCACAAGAAAAACTGTCAAAAGCTTGTAATGCAAATCTGTTTTCAATAATACAACAGATTCATGAAAAACATTATATAGACTAAGAAACATTGGGCCATTTGAAACACCAAAGGAAGTGTGAAAATACAAAGAATGAAATCTAAAGGTTTTTAAAGGTATAGGAAAGAAATACGGACATGGGAAAGAAAGAGAGATCTGATATGGAGCAATATTTATGCAAATGAGAAAGCCAAATTAATTAATACAAAAAAGCAGCCCCAAAGATATCTGAAGACAAATACAGGCAAAGGCACCCAGATATGGAAAATGTCACCATACTAAAAATAAAATCACAAAGTAAAAGTAGGGACATAGAACAGAAGACTAGTAAAGCAGAAGTTAAAAAAATAGATGCTAAAGTCATGGAATACCTGTGAACTGAAAGATTTACAGGTTGCATCACAGCATGATGAAACAATGAGTCCCCAAAGTTGGGATAAACAGGAGCAGTGGGAGACATCTGAAGAAGAAATATGGACATGAGAAAGAAAAAGAGATTTAATATGGTGCAATATTTATGCAAAGTAGAAAGCAAAACTAATCAACACAAAAAGATCAGCACCAAAGGTATTTGTATTTCCCCAGCCCCCAAGCTCCACGTACACAGCATCCATCCATTCTGCAGTTGCTAGCCCTGCCATACCACACCCTCCACACATTTTCCTTTCTGCACGTCCCAGTATTCCTCCATATTACTGTCTCGATGCAACCTTCTGCAAGCTCTTCATCAGTTTAGTCCACGTACATCTGAGCCTTCCCTTCCTCCACGTCCGATATTGGTGGAAACATTATTGTGACCCATAACATCTGGTACGTCCCAGCAGGGACGGACCTGTTGTTGTGTCATGAGTACACTTTGCTGGTCTACACTGTTTCTCCCACTGGTAACATCCTGCCAGGGTTTTCAGATGCAATGGTTTGCTCAGACACCAGACCATCCTAATCTCTCGCTTCTGCAGATGAAACACGCCCCCACGCTGTGGCCCATTCCATTCCTCTCTTCAGTATTATACAAGACTACTGTTCTCACAGTATGCATGGACAGGCACTGTTTATTGGTACTCACAGACTGCTCGGAATACTGTGACTGAGCACTGTGCACGTTTGCTGGTATTAATGTACATATTTACATACATTTCCTATACTGTTGACTGACTGTGGTGGATGATATGTTTGTGATAACAGCAGCTGATTGTATATCTGCCATGCCTTCATGGTAACTCACTTGGACTATAGTGTGCGGTGGGGGGGGGGGAATGGGAGTGCTGATTATGTTGTTACTGGCCACAACAAGGGCTGTGAGCTACAGCATGCAGGGGAAGTGTAAGTGGGTATGTGCTGGTGTGTGCTAGGCTCAGACCTGCTGACCACCGGTTATGACATCTTACATTGGGTTGGCCTCCACATTGCTTAACCAATGTGGGCATTGCTTACCACTGCCCACACAGGCGTACTCCCACTTGCTGCTGCTGTATACCCCCACACTACTTCATGTACATGTTGGTGTTATACATGCTTAAGTCAGGTGTACATGTCAGGTATGACTGTTCACAAAGGTCAGTGTAAGGTTAAGTGGAATTCCAGTTTAGCCTTTCTGGTTAGGCTACACTCAGGTATTTGGGTTAGGTTTTGTTATGCCATACCTGCGTTATAGAGTAGATCCGAATAGTTGAGGTGTAGGTGGGTAGGTGGAAGGGGGGACATTTTAACTGTATAGTAGGCCGTTCGACTGATTGGTGGGGGAGCGGTAGTGAGGACAGGAGGTATCAGTGTCAGTAGTTGGTGTAGGGGTCGGACTTCGCCAGGTGGTGATCCAAGTGTGCTTGGGTTTTCCCTTCATGTGTTCTTTACATGTGTAGTCTGGGACAGCTGCAGTAATACACCTGAGTTGGAGATTCCAGATTCTGCCAATATAATTGTGTGGAGGGTGTCACCTACCTGTGACTGTGAACATTACTACGAATGCATCAGGGATCGATTGGTAAGTGGTGTTCTTGGGCCACACAGAACGGCTAATAGTGGGGACATGTCCAGGGATGTGCAGGACAGCTGACAGGAAGGTCCACAGCTGGCCATTTCTTCTACAGTGACAGCTGTGTATATACCCTGCATTTGGGGGTAGGTCTGGACAGTCACACCCCTGGGTGGGGATGAGGACAGCAACATAGCTCTCAACCGATCAGAGACAAATCTCAACAGAATCAGGGACAAATCCACAAATAATCAGGGACAATCAAGGACATTTTTTAAATATTTATACTATTAACCTGAAACATTTGCAGAATAAGAGAATGAGGATTAATATAGATTTTCTGACATAAAACGTCTATAACTCTGAATTACTATCATTATTTATTAAGGGCAATTCACCACCTTTTCTTCAGCAGTCACCAGTTTTAAGAGGGATTAAGAGGGACAGACCTACAATCGGAGTCTACATTAGGGACATCCCTGAAGATCAGGGACAGTTGAGAGGTCTGGACAGCAATAATACCTTGTGATGCCAATTAGTTCAGCTTACATGCCTACAGTGGGGTGTTGCTACCATGTGTTCTTTGGTGTCATTTAGTGGGTTTGTAACAACACATCTGGTTATACCGTCCTTTGCCATGTAAACTAGACTTTGCTGCAGTGGGACTCGTACCGGGCGTGGCTGCTTGTTAGGCATTAGCTCTGCCCAATGCACACTATTACTTACATCTCTTGGGCGGTCCACATAGAACCACTCCAGCCAACACCTACACAGCTAGGTCCATAATTTCATACCCATAGTTCCCGAACTGCACATCCTATTCAGCATTCTTCCTTACTCTGGGTGCAGGTTGGGTCTAAACACACCAATACACACTACCTACTCTCCACTTCTTGGGACCCATCACATACATTGTCTCACCCCATGGGTCATCAGGCTTCCCTAACCTTGTAGTCTGGAAAAATGTGTGCCCTACCATAGGTTATCCGTGTAATGGCTGGGAGCCCAAATAGCCACAAAATGTTTGGGTTGTCCCGCAAGGGACATCCTTGTCTTTGTATCAAGATTAGACTTAGCGAGTCTCTCCCACTGGTGGTATCCTGCCTGTAGTCTGGGAAGCAGTGGTTTGTTTACTTTTATTGTGTGTTTGTATGTTTCACCTTGTCTAGCTGGGGGGGGGTTGATTCTACGTGTTACACGTTTGTTGATTGGGCCCCTCACCCCCATTGGCACGTCCTGTGAACATATGTAATTCTTAACTTCATATCCTAGCTCTATACATATATATATATATGTGTGTATATTTACACACACACACACACACACACACACACACACACACACATATATATATATATATATATATATATATATATATATATATATATATATATATATATATCTGTATTTGTATGTATATATATATATATATATATATATATATATATATATATATATATATTGCTGCACATATATATCTAACGACACATGGATGCATGGGTGTCTGCAGATGTATATATCTATATGTGGGTATTTATATATATGTCTGTCTATGTATGTATACATTTGTACCACAGAGAGGGAGAGGTATATCTCCATGTAGTTATGGTTATATATACACACACATACCGCTACATATTTACATCTACATCTGGTTATACTATTCTTTGCCATGTAAAATAGACTGTGCTGCAGTGGGACTCATAGTGGGTGTGACTGCCTGTTGGGCAGCAGCTCTGCCCAATGAACACTATTGCTTACATCCCTGGGGCTGTCCGAATAGACCCACTCCAGCAAACACCTGCATGCCTAGACCCATAATTACATACCCATAGTTCCCCCACCCGCACCTCCTCTACAGCACTCATCCTTACTCTGGGTGCAGGTTGGGTCTAAACACACCACTACACACTGCCCACTCTCCACTTCACGGGACCCATCTTGTATGTTGTCTCGACCCATAGGTCATAAGGCTTTCCCACCCTTGTAGTCCAGGTATGTACATGTCCCACCTTGATAGGTCATCGCACAGGCTTCCTCCTATAACAAGACAATTTTTGGGGTGTCCTGCAATGGACGCTTCTGTCTCTGTTCCAAGATTAGCCTTTTCTGGTCCACTGTGTCCCCCCCCGGTTGTATCCTGCCTGTTGTCTGGGGAGCAGTGGATTGTTTACATTGTTTGTAGGTTTGTTTGTATGTTTCCCCTGACCAGCTTGGGGGGGGGGGCTTCATGCTACATGTTACACGTTTCTTGCTTGGGGCCCTCACCTCCATTGGCATGGCCTGTGAACATATGTCATTCTTAAGTGCTATATCTTATCATAGCTATATATGTGTGTATATCTGCACACACATACACACACACACACACACACACACACACACACACACACACACACACACACACACACACACACACATATATATATGTATATGTCTGCATACATATATATATATATATATATGTATATATATATTGCTGTATATATCTCTAATGACATGTGGATGTATGGGTATCTGCATATGTATATATGTATATGTGGGTATTTATTTATATGTCTATCTATGTATGTATACATTTGTACTACAGAGGGGATGATTTATATATCTATTTAGTTATGGGTATTTATACTAACACATATACCTCTAAGTCATTAGCTACATATCTGGTAATGTTGACTGGTATTGCTGGATACTGTGTTTCGTGTGCATACCGGCCAACCTTGTGTGCCACGTATGCTTTGCGATGCCTAAAACTAAATCTATTGGTCTACACAGAGTCACACATGACGTCTATTGTTAGTACCAGGAATACATTTGTCCCATGCTGGACAACCCAAACACTGGGTATTCAACCTTCGTCTACACCCAGGGTTACATAGGTTCCCATGGCTATGTGCATGGTCTCTGGCGTGTGCCACACCTAGGATACTTGGGTCGGGATATCATATGGGATGGGTCTTGAGGGGGGGGGCAATGTGTCGTGGTGTGGTAGCTATGGGCCGGTAACCAGGGCAGGGGTGGTGGCTGCATGTGTGCTGTGGGTGGGGGTAGCAGAACTGTGGGTTATGCATGTATGGGTTGGGGATGGCCTGGGTTGGATGGTCATGTACTGCTCGGCCCACGTAGCGGGTGGGGGAGGGGGGGTATGTGATGTCAACATGTGACAGATAACAGAGGGCTGATTTAATTCCCTAGTTCAATGACAGACATACAATACTATGAGCTTGGTACTGCATTGCAGGGCGGACGTGTTTGGCTGGGCAGGGGGTATGCAAATTCGTATGTGACATATATTGTTTTGGGTCTCTCAGGCCCATTGATGGTGCATGTGGACATGTATGTTTCTGTTCATCTACCGTTGGTATCTACAGACGTCTGGCCATATATACCTCTGTGGGTATATATATTTGCTTACATATGTCTTACTATGTCGGAATATACCTACAGAGACATATATCTGTATACATATGTCACTTGATGTGCATATGTGGACATATATATGTTGACATATATAAGTGTAGTGGTCAGCATTTGCATGTATATCTGTTCATATATTTGTATATATATATATGTATATATCTCTGGATATTTATATATATATATATATATATATATATGTATATATATATATATATATATATATATATATATATATATATATATATATATGTGACTACATCTATAGATATGTTGTATCCGTTTAGATAGTGATATATTTGCAGACACATGCCCATCTAGCTGTAGGTATACATTCTCTGTACTGTTGCATGACTGGGCTGGGGTTATGTTTCTGACAACATAAAATTTCTGCATGTCTGGCATGGCTTAGTGGTAAATCGTTTTGTGTATGGTGTGCATGGTCCTGGGTTCCGGCATTGTAAAGGCTGTTTGTTTTGTTGCTGGGCAGAACACCGGCCGTTGGATACAGTGTGCTTAAGGCACTTTCATGTGGTCGTAAGTGGGTTTGCACAGAGGTAAGAACTGTTGACTTCTGGTCACAGTGTCTTAGATGCAGTTAGCTTCTCCTTTGCTTAATCTGTGTCTGCGGTGCTTCACCCCGCCCAAACACACTTGCACACACTTACTAGTGCTTACATATGCTTACTATTGCTTATCTGTCCTTATGCCCACTTACTGCTAACTTATTCATTATAGTACTGACTCTTCACATGTGCATTTCATGTAGTACTCCAGTTCACATTTAATGTTATTTAGTAGGTTATACAGCAATAAAATGTAAATAAATGTTCGTATACAGATTTCACATGGAAAATGGTATGTGCTACAGTGGGACTCGAACCGGGAATGCCTGCTCGTTAGGCAGATGTGCTGACCAGTACACTATTGCTGTGCTGCTTCACTTGCATATATCTTCCTTGTTATCCTCTTCAGCCTTTTAAGCTGCTTTAACCATAGCTAAGTGATGGGCACACCCATGCACCTACGGTTGCCTGTGCTCGGCATTTTAAAAATAATTACAGGGGTTACTTCTTTTTATTTTTATATCCTGTTGCTGTTGTACACATGGGGGACTGTTGGTGGGGATATGCGGACACCTATGAGTGGTCTCACTCATTTATTTACAGTTTCTGCTGTTCTACTTTGCAGGGGCGTGTTTATTTTGAGAACTCTGTTCTCAGACACGCCCCTGCACTCGTCCACGCTCCATGTAAGATTAGGAGGTCAGGCAGTGCGCCTTCATTAATATGCTTGGCGCGCTGCTGTCCTCCTCCTAAACGGCCACTTCCATGCAGGACTAGTCTAGTCCTGCATGGAAGATTAGTGAATCCGGGGGTTTATGAATGTTCCACACCTACAACTTAAAGTATACAGTCCTAACTTTATCCACTATGGATACTACACAAATGTATTGATATAGTATTTTTGATTCTACTCACATCTTGAAAACATGTACTCCCTTAATCTCATATGCTTTTAAAAAATGCTTGTTGACCATTTGATTTGAAATACTTTGCAAATAATGTTTGTTGACCGTTTTTATTTTGAATTGCCAAAAATGCATTTCCATCCTTGTTTTGAAGCTGCTCTCCCTGGCGCCTCCACTGAAAATGGGCGTTTCACTTCCCAAACTTCCCCATAAACAAAATTACATAAATCAATAAATAAATACATAGAAAAAAACACTCTTGCATGATTTTAATTGACTACAACAGGCAATTCAGAAACAGAAAAAAGTATTAAAAAGGAAAACATTATATGTGTGGTAAATACTGACATGCTACTTTATAAATCAAACTTGAAAGCTTCAACCTATAAGCAGGACAATATTGCATTGATATTAGAGTGATACCTCGTATAAAAACACCTGAATTATGTCATTAACTAATCACATCATATACTAGTTCAGTTTAGTTTATTTAAATTTCTTATATATGGCAGCACTGCTTTGAATCAAGCATACAATAACATCATAGAAACAAGGAGAAAGAAAGTGATGTGCTGTATAATAAGCTTATTGCACTTTTTTAATTTCTTTTCATTAATTTCAACAGTTGCAAGAGGTAATGCTAACCTGGAACTGATTCTGTGCATTGAAAAAACACGTGACAAAATGCTTGTTAGAAATACATCTCAGAAGGTTTTAATTGCAGTAGAGGAAAGACCCAGACTGATGTCCATCAACAGCAGAGTGTTAAGAGATGGTAAGTGCTGTGTTTATAAGTATTTCTGATACAATAATTGTGACAGTATAATCAAGAAGGTATTGTAATTCAAAGACTAAACTATGCACAGTCCCAATACAACATTTTCATGTGGGTTTTCTCCATCTTGAGTAAAAAGCATTAATGCAAATACAGTTGCATTCCACACAGCTGGTATCATACGTTATTTGTCAAGATGTTAGTAGCTGTCTAAACAGTCTAGCTTAAGTTACAAAAGAGCACATTCTTTGTATGTGTACATATATCAGTATGTATCATTATGTAATGAACAGTCAACATGTTAAACTGGCTGTACAAAATACATCAAAAAACGTGTCAACCATTCATTATGTCGATAGCACAAACATCTATCATCAGTACACTGAAAAAGGAATCTAATTTCCTTTTTAGATGAACTACCCATAACCCGGCCACATGTAACTCAGAATTGTCTGAATAATGATAGTGTTATGGGAAAGGCTTTTGGTAGGTAAGCTGCAAATTGCAGTTAGTGTCGGTTTCAGGGCTATGTTTGTTTGTCTCTACAAAATGAACTTCTCCTTTTCTTCATCCCTCCTACAACCCTGTGCGCCATCCTAGTAATATGTTAACCCTTGCCCTTGACCCTAATGAGCAGCTCACCTGCAAAAAGAATAGCCTCTCTAATGCTTGGCATCCAACCCCATTTTTAAATCTACTTTTCCTCTGAGCTGCTGCATAGGACAATCAGTACAAGTGTGAACAGTAAGTCTGATTATAACTGTTGTTTTAACTGCATAAGGAAACTACTTTATATGCGATCAGATTCACATTGTATCAGGCTTAACGTGCCAATGTATCTGCAGACTTAACAGGCATCTTAGTCTCTAACTGTATATCACTGCCATACTTACAGGAATAACAAAATTAATGAAGGGAATCATTCCTTTTAATAAAGCATTGTCTGATGTCTTCAAATATTAATAAATTAGCCTAGTTGCTTATCTTTGCTTGCTGAGGATGCTATTGCCCTTCTAAATATAATATACAAACAAGCTGGTGATATTTGTTGTTATGGGCAATGAATGCAGCTCTAACACTAGTTTTACAAAATGCTAACATACCCATAGAGGTATTTATAAAATTAAAAGCATATAGATTAAGCATGTTTGATGATTTGCCAGCTGTTTTGTGACTTGCTAAAGAATCTGAAACACTGGCAGCATTTTGAAATAGTATGTTTCATTAGTACATCTTTCCTGATGCACTGATTGTAGAGTTTAAGTGACAGATACTCTGTCTTTCTCTTATTAGAATCCTCTAAGTGTACCACATGTATTATTCCAGCGCCTAGGGTTAGCATAGAAATAGATGTACATTCAGGCAGCTTTATAAAATGTTTTATGGCAGACCTAGATGTTAACACTTTTCCTTTTGCACTGCTTCAACTATGCCGCTCCTCTGTATTATTTTAATGTAGAGCAAAGTTAAAGGACATGGCAAACAAGCACCTCTCTGTCCTTTTGTCTCCGGTATAATTGTACTGAATAATATGACATAGTTTCTTTCTAACAAAATATTTACTGTTGACTTCTCTTTTGTAATCACCATTTACTCATACAAATTGCAAATTCAATCTCTCTCATTTATTTTCCTGCAGTTGCCATCACCCGAAACTCAAAATTTCACACCAAAGGAAATTAATAAACTCTCCCTTCTGAGCATAAGCTGTGGCTGGAAATTAACACATTGCATTCATTCTGCAACAATCTTTCTATTTTCTTGCTTCTGTTGGTGTTAGTATTACTTAACTTAGAATTATTAAGGCTAGTTCAAAGTTAAACTGATTACCCGTCAGTGGTATTACCACCATTATCAGCTATAGGGCATTGCAGGACAATCTATTCAGTGTGCCATAGACTTTTATTGCTACTTACAAATAATTGCCCTTTAATATATGGGTAGCAGGGAACACGTGGTGTAGACTGATGGCTCATTAGATTGTTTGCTGGTTCTATAGATTTATTTTTTGTGTGCCCGGCTACCACCGGGACTAATCACCAGTGGTGTAGCTTGGGGGGGGGGGCAAGAGGGATAGTCTGCCCCAGATGGCAATTTTGGGACTGTCACATTTACTTTAATAGTTTAAGTAAAAAAAAAATGTTTTTTAAGGGCGTTCTAATTTAAGAACAGTCTCGTAGCTGTACATGCATTGTCACACAGATGGCGTCTTTTTCCTGTCTGCCCACACAATTTTAAATACAGTACAGCTGTTTGCTAGTATTTTCCTTCTTCACCAACTAAGAGGAATTTTACAGTACAGCATTTTGCTACTTATTGCTACCAATGAGTGTTCAATTCACAGAACTTTGCTGTTTCACAGAGTAAGGGAATTTTGCTGTGTGTGAATTTTACAGTACAGTGTTTTATTTGGCTGTTTCTTATTGCTGCCAACAAGTGTTCAATTCACAGAATTTTGCTGCTTCAAGTAAGGGAATTTGGGGGGGGGTGTATAAAATGCCCCAGTTAGGTATACATGGTGGTTAGTGTTACTTAGATTCAAACCTGGTACCTTAGGTACAAGAAACAAGAGCCTGAATTCTCTACTCGTACCATCACTTTTGATTCAAGGAGTTGTGTCAATACCTCTCAACTGTCCAGACTTTCACAGAATGTCTGGGATGTTTGGCTCATACTTTTAGTCTGTTCCTCTTAAAATTTGAGGTTTTGTGGCAAATCAGTAAGAACTGAATTCACTAAATAATGATAGCCATTTAAGTTTCAGTCTTCCTATTTTTCAGGAAATGCATGTCAACACAAAACATTTTATTCTAGCAATGGTCTAATATAATACAAGAAATGTTTCAAACGTGTCCCTGGTTTTGGTCCTTTGCACCCCGCCAATACATCTTGGCTTTTCCCAGATTTCTTGTGCTGCAAAGTTGATATAAGTGGATTTTACAATGAGATGAGAGCTTCAGAGGAAGGAAGGTTTAGTGCTGCTTATGCCAAGTCTGTTTGTGTTGCTAGTAGCACAACAGGTAGTCTACTTGCTTTTGATGCAGAAAGCTGTGGGTTCTGCTCTCACAGTATGTAGATGAATTGCTGATACTGTACTGTGTTGTACTTTAAAGGGGGTGGATGCTGCGGTCCTAGAATGACCTGCTTTGAAGTAGATACCCAGTAAATATAAACCTGTTATCAGTTGCCATCATTTTCCTATTGCAATATTACTAGCGTACCATTTTTGTAATGTAACATAGACAATTTATTGTTCAAGGGCAATAGGCACTTTATTTGTAGATAAAACAACAAAATATAAAGTTTGCTAGCAGCAACTTCTTCATTAGTTACATATCTCTTTAACATGGAATTATTTAGATAACTTTTACTTCTGCAGAGATTGTGGATATTTATTGATATTGGTGGATTGTAAAGACAGAAGTCTGAGTAGACTTTTATGATGGAAATGTTCTGAATTTGGCAGTTTTGTCATTACTGATTCATACATTTTGTTTCATTGCTTACTAGAAAAATGTTCAAAACAATAAATTTAAAACATGCTCTAACAAGTGTGCTGTATTATACAAGGAATATAATTTAATACAATCAGGAAGGTGAATCAAAGAACACATGCATGTTTGCATGGTCCAAAATATGTGTGCAAGAGGCCTATGAGTTGAAAACAGCCCAAAGGTAAACTTTATCTGCCTCTGACCAGATGTATTTTTTTTAATTTGGATTTCAATGCTGTTTCAATGAATGTGAGTTTCATGGGAAGAGACATTTTAATACTAAGTTTGTTTTCACTGTGAGACTGTATTGCTCTGTATATCAGATGTCTATCAGTGTCTGTATTATAACATTTTAAATAAAAGTTTTAAATGAAATCCAAATAATCATTGTAGAAGTAAAGCATAAAGCAGTATGCACATTACAGTGTTTATGGTAAATGGTGAGAAATAGGCAAGTAATGGGATACTGGAATTGCTGTGTGTGTTGGGGGGGTTGTGTATGGGGGGCCTCATTTGCCCATGATTTTGTGAGGGGGGAAGGGCGGCAAACTGAAAGACAGCCTCAGGTGGCACAAACTCGAGTTATGCTACTGCTAATCACTCTGTTTGCCTACCTACCAATTCCCACACACTCCACTACATACTTACTGTAACTCCACCCACTAAATGTTTACCTATTATAGCAGACATCATACCTTACCTCATCGCTCCTCCCTGCATACTATATCAGCTACTCCCCTTACACGTCCCTCTATATCATTTCTGAAAACTACCTATTTCTTTTCGTCCTACAACTTAAACTAAACTCTGTTTAAATCATATCCCCCCATTACACCTACTAATGAAACATTTCTCTACAACCATTTACTCTGCCTCCCTCAGCAACCACTTTAATCTTACACACCCATATTTTATTTCACCCATATCTTATCTTTCTCTATTACTAAAATTTCTCCCTAACCAGTTCTACTACCATTGCAAATTATTACTAAACTTTCTCTCCTCACCTTTTCAACTCATACCTCACAACTACATAACACACATAAAACAATAAACAAATTCTTTAAGTTTATGCAGCTCACCTTTCTTCTTGTTCTAACACACATCACTAACTATCATATAACACTTAACTCTAATCACAAACTTAGCACACCCTCATTAGCCCATAATTGCAAAAATATCTCACCAATTGAATTGCTCAAAATTTGTATAACTTATTCCACTTTGATATGTTCAAACCAAAACGTATAAATGTAAATAACATTAACAACAAAGTAGTTATAAAAATGAAACTCAGGACCTGAGTCAAACTCAGCTATCTCTACACATATTACAGATATGTGGCGAAGTCCACCCTAATACAGGCCCAATCACTACTGCCACTTCTCACACTAGCCATCTAAACAAAGCAAGCCTAAAAGTTGTTGACATTAACCTTAGAAGTATGTGTAATAAAGTAAAGAGACTGCATACTTTTATATCCCATTCTTACCATCACTGAAAAATTGGCTAAAACCCCAACATCGAAGACAGAGAAATCCTACCATCACATTGCAGTCTACTTTAGCCTGACCAAAAGTCCATAAAATCAGAAGAGGTAGTTATGTTGCACCCAAATATCCTGAACTGATTTCTCTCTCAGAAGAAGCATCCCTCATTCAGCAACGCAGAGATGCTTATTCATCTATTGAAGCTCCACTTATACAAATCAACATGTGTCATTGCTTTGTATCCACGTGTCATAGCTTTGTATCCGCATGTGTCATAGCTTTATATGTTCTTCCCATGTAATAACATCAACACTGCAGAGGATATACAATCCTGGGTGTCCTCTAACACAACTCAAGAAGCTAACATCCAAGGGGACCTAAATACTGACTGCAACTTTATTGAAACGGACACTCCCACAGCTAGCATTAACCTATATGGTTTGTCTCTAAATGCACATCTAAAGAGAAAGGTTGAGCTTAACCCTGCACCATGGCTATTTTAAAATTTAGGGCAACTAATGGTGCTCAGAGACAAGGCCTGGAAATTACATCACATCTACACCCCCCCAAAGAAAATTAATGCAGTTCAAACAGTTAAGAAAAAAGACATAACAGACTATTAAGTATGACAAAAAAATCAAGTACTGCAGTTTACAACAGGCATGCCAGCACAGTCCCAAGCAATTCTGGTCATCTGTCCATAACTTATTGAACCCAGGACACACCCCACAGTCCAATCCCTCTCCAACTGATACTTCTGGAACAATTACAAATACATTTAATAATTACTTCCTACAAATTGTAGACACACTTGTTAAAGACAACTCAACCCCCAACTCCCTACCCCATAACCCTCACAAATTTATGGAAGCTCTCTTTAGACTTAAGCCTTCCTGCCTCCACTGTAAAAAAAAAATACCTCTTAAAACTAAAAATCTCCACCTCAGAGGCAGACATTCTCCCACAAAATTTCTCAAAATAGCAGCAGAAGCTTTATCTTAACCCATATTAATTCTAATAAAGAGATCTAGCCAGGAATCTTATATTGCTACAATATGGAATAAAGCTTGCATATTTCCCTTTAATAAGAGTGGACACTCTTGTCAAATACTCCAGGTTTAGACCATTTGAAACCCTATCCCCACTGTCTAAAATCTTAGTAAAATGCATAAACTAGCAGTTAGTACAATACCTAAACACTAACGATCTTCTCTCACCAGTGCAACACAGCTTTCATCCTAATCATAGTACCACCACTACTCTACTTAACTTTGGTGACACCATTAACAAAAGCAAAAACACTGGCAACATGGCATACTCCCTATTTCATGACCAGCCAAAAACTTTTGACACTGTGTCACACCACCATCTATTGCAAAACCTCACCTCTGTAGGTGTCTCCCCCTCCTCCCTCTCCTGGTTTAATAGGTATTTAATGGGTAGATACCAAGCAGTCAGATGGCAGCAAGAATCCTCTTGATTACTACCCATCACTGTAGGGGTTCTTCAAGGATTGGTACTTAGATTTCGTTTGTTTAACATATTCATAAATGACCTATAAACTGTTGCCAAGCACGCTACACATATACAATACGCAGATGATTCTATGCTAATCTGCACATCCTCGGAATTACAAGCAATGAATTATACAACAGTCGTCGCTTCAATTGAAACTTAGCTTGAAAATTCGTAACTTCTACTCAAATCTAACGAAAACAGATTACTGATTTTTACTCCCAAAATACTCTCCCAAAGTAAAACACATATCAAAATCACCTCATTAAACAACATACTGATCAAAGAAGTACCCAACACTAAACTTTCAGGTGTGACTATTGACAACAGCATGAAATTTGACCAGCATTCCCTAACTGTTATAAAAAACAAAACTTCAAAAACTAGTTCTTATATGGAACAAAACCTTTTCTCATTGACAGATCTAGAGAAACTATAGTAAAATGTTAACTACTGCCAAGTCTGCTATATCCCTCCCCACTTCTTACTAATCTTCAAGCATCCATGCAGCTGAAACAATCCTGTAAAAAAATTGCTTGCTTTACTGCCATCTGCCAATTCAGGACTCATCATTGTTTCACACTCAAAACATATAAAATGGACTGAATTCCCATATCAGCTCCACTTTTCTCAGCTGCACATAGCCCATAGTCTAATATACTACACTGACACTGCACTAAAAGACATGTTCTAATAGTACTGCCCAAGTAAAGCTATTTGCTCTAAAGATAAACTACTTCTGATTGAAATAAAAGCCCACTACACGGCAGGAGTCTCATTATACTCGAATTCTATGTCTAAACTTTAGAAGCCCCAATTATTAGCTCTCTGACATCTTGAAATTCAACAGGCTTTCAAAGCAAATCTAAGAGAACATATTTTGCAATCTTGGCTATGTATCTGCACGACTCCTGCAAAATGACCTCTCCTGTTTTGCCCACCATAACTTCTCCTCAGTCATAGCATCTCTTATTAACTTCTCTCCTTACTTTTTAACTCGAACTTTCTCTTCAAGTATTCATAGTCACGTCTTAATACTATGATAACCCACTTTATTTTATCCAGAATTAGTCTTTTTTATTCCTCAGTTTACTCTTTACTATTATCTACTTACTTTACCCTTAGTTATCAATAACTGGAAAGAGAAACATTGAAAATAATTGAAACCTTTATTATCTTTGTATATTACAAATCCTTCTGTCAAACTTACAATTTCCTGTACTTCCTGTTATGACTGTGATGCACCTACATTATGTACTTTTTTCTTATGTGTTGTCTAATTGCTAATTTGATTATATATTGTTCTCATTGCATTTACTGGAGGTTCTCTCCCCAGGCCTCCATTGAAAAATGATCTTTGTGCCCAGCTGGACTTCTCTGGTTAACAAATGTAAAAAAAATAAAGTAAATAAATAAATAAATAAATAAAGTAGCTCTTCCCAAATAAATAAATAAATAAATAAAGTAGCTCTTCCCATAACACTACCACTACACAAAACAGCTCAGACACTCAACAGACACGCACACGTACACACACACACACACACACACACACATACATTGCAAGACGCACACACACACACACACACACACACACACACACACACACACTAAATCTTTTCTATAACCTAATACCAACCTTAACATTAAAAACTCATAGATCCACACACACACTAAATGTATTCCCTTAATTAATTAACCCTTAACCTCACCCTAAAACATGCAGGCACACACAAATTCCCAGCTCCATCATTCTCCTTTGTTGACCACTCAGTTGCTCAATCAAGTATTTAACCAA
>NC_056736.1:417032615-417072615 GCF_019279795.1 Protopterus annectens | reverse complement strand
CTGTATAACAAGGTATGCCTTTTAGCTTACTTAGTAGCAGTATTTAACCATCCAGTACTGTGAATACCACAGGGGATTATGTAGGCATTTGTGTGTGCATGGTGTCATGTGTGCTCTCAAGCCTTCACTAGTGCCACTGATGGAGGCTGCATTACAAAACAACAACACAGGGATGGTGCCAGCAGCAAACCTATGGCTGTCAATGATGGCAACTTGCACATTGCAAGGTCAGATGATACAGTGCTGTTGTCTGCAACAATGGGCGGTCACCCATATCATGCACTACAAAAGACCTTGTTGCGGTACAAGCTGAGTATTCCAACTCACCAGTTCATGACAGACATTCTATTCATGATAATCCCACATAGCTACCATCTGTGCTCCTAGAACATAGAGCATCTGATATGGAAACCGCCTTTGAGTAGTGCATAACACCCACAGGGGAAGGATATGAGAAGTGTAGTGCTGCCTTAATTACAGAAATGTCCTTAATATGGCTAAAACTCTCAGAATTAATTCAGGCAGAGGCAACTGCTACCTATAATACTACAGACATGGTGAATGTGCTGTGCATTTTGTGGGAGGACAATCACCATCTGCAGAGTTACTTGAAGTACTACACAGTTTCTGAGGTCACCTGTGGGAAATGCTGCCTGAGTGGGAACATCATTACTGCAGCTAATATCAGGTCTACATTCCTTGTCCATGCAATTGTGGATATGGATGGTTTTGAATGTGATCACAGGCTGCCCCAGGTCAGATTGCACAGAGCATTCATGAGATGGCTTTAGTGTTGCCTGTTGGCACACAGACTGCCACTCCCAATTGTAGATATTGTTAGGGCAGTGCCACTTGTCAGAGTTAACACAAAAGATGTCTTGGCAGGGTGCAAACAAACACACAGTCCTACCCTTTTGAGACATGGATCTGATTGAGCTCTGATATGGCAAACCATGGACAGTGGACCTTGGCAACATTTACATGATGACAGCATGGCACCACAGCTGGAAGGTATAACCTCTGACTCCCTGCAACCTCTCAGAGTATGTGGCTGCTGTGTTCACTTCCAGTAACTCTACTCCTCAGTATAGTGTAGTCACATAGCACCCCCCTCGATCTCTGCAGCCTGCTCAGTTTGTAACCTCTGATGTACAGTGTGCCATGTCATGCACAGCCTGGGTGTGATACTGTTGTTGGTATACATCATGACCTATTGAACTCTGATGTACAGCATGCCATGTCATGCACAGTCTGGGTGTGATGCTGTTGTTGGTATAGATCATGGCCTATTGACCTCTGATGTACAGTGTGCCATGTCATGCACAGCCTGGACGTGATGCTCTTGTTGGTATAGATCATGGCCTATTGACATCTAATGTACAGTGTGCCATGTCATGCACAGCCTGGGTGTGATACTGTTGTTGGTATAGATCATGACCTATTGACCTCTGATGTACAGTGTGCCATGTCATGCACAGCCTGGGTGTGATACTGTTGTCGTTATAAATCATGGCCTATTGACCTCTGATGTACAGTGTGCCATGTCATGCACAGCCTGGGTGTGATACTGTTGTTGGTATAGACCACGGCCTATTGACCTCTGATGTACAGTGTGCCATGTCATGCACAGCCTGGGTGTGATACTGTTGTTGGTATAGATCATGGCCTATTGCTGTGAAACAGAGACTACCTCTTTCCCAGTGATGCAATGTAGTATGCCTGCCTCTACTGTAAATGTGGTTCTGCAGCTGCATATTCCATCCCCTGACTATCCCTGCTACCAGTCTGATGATGTTGCAACTTGTATGCCAGGTCCTGGCATGATGGCCACCTGCTGATTGATTTGCAACTGCTGTACCATGTTGTGAAGTACAGCACATTTAAAAAATATTTTGATGCATATGCCTGAAATGCCCCTAAACATTGGAAGCAGCCAATGAGTAGTTAGAATACTTTCATGGCCTGAGTTGTGCATATCATAGTAATCAAACAAAGCTATAGGGCATATATGTCCACACCTGTAACACATAACAAACAAGATATTACACATGGCCTGCTCCCTGCATGTAATGTAGTATCTGTGTTACAGGCCATTTTCTGACCTGTCTGAGGGTTGAATATCATGGTCATCAAACAGACCTAAAAGCCTTATCTTTCTTTACCTATAATACACAGCAAAGAACATACTATTCTAGCATACATGAAATCTTGACTGTATAGGCCTGTGTACTGGAATGTGTGTATGTGCAGCTACCAACCAGTTAACCCTGTGGGAAGTCCCCCCACATGAACTACTGCTATAGATTGAACATATGCCAAATGTATGATTGATGTGAACTGACCAAGCTATGCATAGACACATTAAAATAATATTCTGAGCATTACAGGCTGTCTGGCAGTTTCACAAGCTCTTCCTGTTAATGAATCATAAGCACACAAGACCTGATGGGGCCTTGGTAGGATCATGGGTGCAATCCATGGCTTCCAGGACCTGAGGGGAATGGGCTGTGTCATTAAAGGCCATCATGGTGCTGATTCTCTCATCTGCTGTCCTGGTGAACCAGCTATGATCATCGCATGTTACTGTATAGTGTTGAGGAACTGGTTTAGGATTCACAAGGATCATGTCTGTGATATCCCTACCATGTCCTTCATAAATCACTGGATGGTCTGTGTAGATAAGGTGGGTAATACTCCACATACCTTTGCATGGAAATACTTCCTGCTCTCCTGAATTCCACACGTGGGTGACACAGTTCGGCTAGGTCCCTTATGATGTCCTTATCTAATCAGAAATGATCCACTGTCTGTTGGACAGTCGTATGGTCATACATCAAGTTTTGTCTATACCTCCTCTGTTGTCATGGATGACCTCAGTGTGCAGCATTGTCAGCAGTAGCAGTTCCTAACACACTCTGCTGTTCTGCTACTGCTGTTACACATAGCATGAGTCCATTGTTGCAAATCATGAATCTTGACATTCAAAATACTTATGCATTGCCATGCAGCATCACAAATTTTTACATGACTGAATCAGTCTGCTATTTTGCACTTATTTATTTATTTATCCATGAAGTGCATGCGGGTCCTCACTTACATGTCATTATTCACTCATTGACATCGCATACCATGTTATTTTGACCATGCAATTTGCACCATCTGTGTCTTATAATCACCTGTCGCCCTGTTTAATGCTACTACCCACACTTATTTGCACTGTTCAGTGAACTACCCATCTATGGATTCCAGCCATGATGTTCAGTGTGACACCACTCATGTGATAACCAGTGCCATCTATCCTAAGGAGCTAAGCCTCAAAGTCCTATCCCTAAAAGATGCATGAAACCAATGTTCACATCCCAAGTGGAATGATACATTAGCCCTCTGGTCAAAGCTGAACAACATTACAAAGTGACAGAGATGCAGCTGATACAGTATTCTCAGTGCCCTGTCCACTGTTCCAGACCTACGGAAGTCACTGAGGTGCATTCTTGACTGCATCAATGATATTTTTTATTTCATTTATTTGTTAATTAGGTAAGCCCACTGAAGTCTAGTGCTTCTTTTCACAGATGACCTGGAAGTACTTTCTGGTCAATTGACTTACTGACTGAATGGACAGGGCTGGACATGCCATGGAGAGCCACTAGACAGAGACTTAGACCTGGTTGGTTAAATTTACATCCTACAAACTGAAGGAAAAAATATTTGTCTGTATCATGGTGAATATGAACTATCTACAAGGTGAGAGATGCAACAGTATTTGCAGACAATGATTACTCTGTGCATAAGAGACTGAGTAATTCTGCTATGCAGAGAGCAACAGCAGCTGAAATTTAGCCTGTTTTATCTTTCAGTACTCAAACTCCATTATCCATGTGGTAGTATGATGTACCTTGATCCAGATTAGTCAAGGGAAGATCTCACTAAAATAGCAACAAATGTGAATGGGGAAAACTGATAAGCAGCTGGGCCTGAGAGACATGTTCCCTTGGGCATTACCAGGGAAACGCGGATGAGGGAGTGAAGACTTGGCAAGCCCTTCCTGGTGTTTCAGAGTAAGATGGCTGAGAGAACTAAATGAATGGAAAGTTTTTCTGAAAAAAAAAAAAAAAAAGCCAGTCAAAAATGCTACCAGTTTTGACTGAACTGGATCCTGATGATGAAGTAAATGGCCATTAAGACTTCCTCAGTCATTCTGTCTATGTAAGACTTTATGATATTATTTGTATTAGAGGTGGTTCCTCTCCACCTATTCTGTAACTTCAGTAGGCTACGGTCTGATGTACTGTTTTGACTGTAGCTGTGGCTGGACTGAAAAAGAAAACCAATAGATTGATCACATTTATAACTGCAGCAAAAACAACACCAGTCTCAGAAGTATTTTCTTTTGATATGGCAGCACACAGAACTAACACAGAGTGACCATCATTCAAAAAATACTAATACAGTTTATATGTCTAATGGTGTTTGTGTAGAAAGGAGGAGATGAAAATCCACAACACTAGACAATAAATGTTTTGATTGTGTGTGCTGGATGTGAAGTGGAAAAGAAAAAAGATGTATTCAGACCCAAACAGGATCAGGATAGAGATGACAGTGTTGTTTTAAAATACTGTCTCAGGTGTTTGAGATCAGGACTGCTGGGTAACATAATGATTTCTAACATAGTCCAAAGAGAAAAACACTAGGATGAGATCTCACTTCAGAGATCAGTATAACAGTACTTATTACATCTAGGTAGGTTTTGCCATCCTGGAATAGCTGAACAACTGTGTGGTGTGGTCATAAGGTGGGGCGGGAGGTGATTAGAGATGGTCTCAAGATTGTGCCAGAGATTTGTTCTGTGCAGCCAGCATAGAGTGAACACTTGAAATTTAGGAAGGCAGTTGTACCATCTTGTAAGTACTGTATGTTAGGGGAAAAGTAAAAGGTTACTGGCGGATGTTAGTCTTTTTGAACTTAATGTGGCTGATGGAAAAAGTAACTACAGAACTCTTAGATATTGCAAGAAAGAAATTTAGAAGAGCAGGAGGGATTCAGAGATAGGATACAACAATCCTATGTTAGAGATTGATTAAATTAAGGCAGACTCCCTAATAGCATAGTCTAACTGCTCCACTCGAATATCCCACACGTGCAGCCTCAACCAGGTCTGTGACATTAATAGGACTTGTTGGCAGGACAGATTTGTGTCTCAGAGACTCCCCCCATCTGTGAAATAGACTCCCTCTCCATGTCAAGCAGAGTACCTCTTTACCCCTTTTTAAGTGCAACCTGGATAACTGGATGGGAAACAGAAAATACACCTCTGGGATTCCACTCATGTCCCTGCTGTACAGGGGCATCTTGTGCTGACTTGTCTAAACATGGACTAAACTCTTGGCTAGGCTCATAAGGGCCTCAGGGCCAATAGCCTAGTAACGTCTTATGATCCTATGATCCTATGATCTAGTCAGTCCATTAAAAAGAATGTGTGTACTCAAATATGTCCAAATTATGAGGATCCATTTTATAACTATCCCGGAAACACATCTAAATTGGAAGGAGAATAAATCCTTTCTTTGGAAGTTAAGAAAGGGGTCACTACATGGGAGCTAGGAGCAGAGGAGTGTTACTAATGTTTGATGCTAATTTAAGCATTACTTTACAGACAGACGTCAGAGACAGACATGATAGGTGCATGGTAGTTCAGGTAAAGTTGGGAATCACATGAATCACTCCATTGGTGATATATGTGCCACCTAAGGCTAAAAGGAAGGGAATTAGAAGTATCTTGGGGCAAATTATTGCTACCCACCAAGGGATGCCAATAATGGTGGGGAACTGGAATGTTATTGTGAGGCTGCAGAATGTATCAGAGGACCCAGAAAGGAAAGATTCCAGAGTTAAGTGTATTTATTTAGACAAATATACAATGGTATTTAAAATGGTGGATGTTTTAGAAGGCATCTATGTCAGTCAGAGGAAATATACTTGGCAATATTATACAGGTGTCAGATTGAATAGAGTATATATTACATCTTCATAGGCTAGACTGGGTAATACCACACCCTATTACTATTAACAGCCATGCCCCAATTATCATAGGCTCATAGTATCATAGGATGTTACTAAGTTAATGGCCCTGAGGCCCTTACAAGCCTAGCCATTTTTTTTTCCTTTTTTAATGGTGCTATTGGTAGACCAGACTCAACACCTGCTGCCCCTGTCCAGAAGGGATGCAGGCAAAACCCCAGGGGTGAATTTGTGATTCCCCATCCAATTGTCCAGATTACACTTGGGTCAGTGAAGGGCTCTATTTTACTAAGATTGGAAGCTTATTCCAGAGTAGGGGGAGCCTTTGGGAGATGAACCTGTCTCTCCAGCCAGTTCTGTTAATATCACCTCTTATGTTAAGGTCAGTGGAGTGGGTGCAGGGAGTATAATTTGTCTTGCTAATGTTTAGCATTTCCATCAGGGCAGGGTCTGCAGTTGTCTTACAGGCCAGGCAGAGGTCACCTCTGAGTAGTCTGTAGGACACAGAGTACAGCGAAAGAGATTTTAGTCTATCAGCATAGGACAGGTGTTTGACACCTTGAATTGTCTTTGTAAAGTACCTCTGAGGTCTCTCCAATTGCTGGAGGTGTCTGGCAAGGTACATACCAAAGGGCACATTGTATTCTATAAATGGTCTAATAAGGGATGAGTTCAAGGAGGTTATAACCTCTTTTTTTTTTTTTTTTTTTGAGGCAATGCTCTTATTGATGAGATTGGCAAAATGTAAAAAGCTTTTCTTACCACTGTGGAAACATGATGGTCGAAGGAGAGGTTGCTGTCAACCTGTGTGCCCAAATCTCTTACCACAGATTGGGTACTTAAGATGTTGTTGTTAATGTGGTACTTTGCAGGGATGTCTCCCTTGCCAAAGGGGATGATGATGCACTTTTTATAGTTAAGCTTGAGCCCATGACTTTGGCATCAATCATTTGTTGGAGTAAGACCTTCCTGAAAGGTGACAATGTTACTGGGGGATTCAATGATCATGCCCGGCTTGCAGTCATCTGCAAACTTTACTAACCTTATGCCTTTTGTTTTGGCCTGTACTTCTGAAAAGTAAATTCCAAACAATAGGTGGTCCATCACTGAACCCTTGGTCTGGGGTTGGATGAAGATTCTCCTCCTTTAAGTGTGTGCTCTATTGGTGAGCCAGTTAGCAACCCACCTAACTGTATACTGGTTTATGCTCATTTGGGTAAGTTTATCAATGATGCCTGAGTGGAGAAAGGTGTTGAAGGCCTTTGCCAGGTCTAAATAGGCAGTATGCACAGTTTTGCCTTC
The DNA here is from genome assembly GCF_019279795.1 of Protopterus annectens. NCBI lineage: Eukaryota > Metazoa > Chordata > Ceratodontiformes > Protopteridae > Protopterus > Protopterus annectens. The sequence goes on along the minus strand of NC_056736.1, from coordinate 417,065,295 downwards.
ATCAGGGGGCTTTGATGACTGTTTCAAAAAAGTCCACCAAGTTCAGCAGGCATTATCTCTCTTTTCATAAAACCAAACTGGGATGGGTCTAGTGTTTGGAGGTCACCTATATTCTTGTTAATGAGGTCCATGAGGATTCTCTCCATGGCATTGCATATGAGGCTGGTCAGACTTATTGGTTTGTAATTCCCGGGGTCATCAGAGAAGCCCCTTTTGTAGAGGGGGATGACAGTGACAGTTTTCCAATCACTGGATCACCTTAGAATGGCACCAGGAATTAGTCAATTGTTGAAGTCAATCATCTTTTGTTTGTATTGTATAATCATCCTAGGTGAGGGTACTATGCTGCTTAAGGTTAGGGACATACCTCCCTGGGACACATAATCTGAGAACTCAATCATGTCCCTCTTCATGTAGTCCAGAGAAGAATGTCTCAAGTTGTTCACACCAACATCTACTATGACAGAGTCATAACAGTACTTGCTGCTAGAGACCTGAGTGCATGTGTGATGTTCCAGATCCTGGCACCAGGCAGGCAGTTAATCATGACCTTCTCCTTGTCCAGCCTGGTGAGTGGCACATCAATGTGTCTCACAATAGAGTCACCTATGACTAGTACATTTGGTGTTGTGTTACACTTTAATGGTTTACCTAGTGAAACACTGCCATATGTGTTTTATGTGTACTGTACTTATCTACATGTGAGCTATGTGTGGTGTGCTTGCATTTGGGAGGTCTCTGTGCTTTGGGTAGGTTTTTAGAGACGACCTCTGCATATGTGTTGTTACATGTTGGTTGCATGGTGGGTGCTGGCGGTGTTATGTGAGTGCTGATAATGTCCTTGGGGTCAGGTATACTGACTGGTAAGCAAGTGAGCATTGATTCTATGTTTTTTATGTAGATGCACCTCTCACATGTTAAGTTTGAGTATCGTAAAAGAAGTGGCTTGCCAGTGTACATGAGGCAACTAGGACATTGTCTCAGGATGCCTAATTCAAACAGGTGGGCTGGAGAAATGGTGGGGTATTGACCTTCCATAGTGCTAGGTATGTGGTGTGGTTGGTAAAAGTGATTGACCAGAAATGACCTGTTGGGATTCCTGTGCTAGGGTAGAACAGAGAAGCAGGTGAAACTGGAGAGTAAAAGAGGTATGCATTTGGAAATTTCCTGTGTATTTACAAAGGAAGGAGAGGTTCTTCAAGTGGCTTGACAATGAACTCAACAAAGGGTTTAGAGCATTTGGGCCCCAGAAACAAGATGCAGGCATAGTATAGAAACACTCACAATGCAAAGTCAAATAAGAAGTTCAGGATAGTTTGTTTGTGTCTTTCGGCTTTTCCCGGTTAGGGGTTGCCACAGCGGAACTCCGGTCTGCTAATGATTGGCAGTTGATTTTTACATACCAGCTTGCCAGGCCTGATGCACAACCTTCAACAAAGGTACGCACATTCACGCATGTCTCCACGCAGATGACGCTCTAGCTGAGAATCGAACCGGACAGCGTCTTACTATGAGGCGACAACGCTATGGCAGCACCACCACCGCGGGTTAAGAAGTTCAGGATAGTACTTGACAAATAAAGAAGAGAAGTAAGGATCAGTGTCTTAGTGCACTAAAGAAGTTCAGCGAGTCCATAATAGGACAATGAGAAAGGCAGGAAAAGAAGGACAGTCAGAACGGGACACGGCAGAAAGGCAGGTTGAGGAATACATATAGAACGCGAATGTCTTTTGAGCCAAGGCATTAAAACAAGAAATTTACTCTGTTACTCCTAGGTTAAATACATTTTTATCACTAAAACTAAGACAGAAAAATTTAGACAGGATGGAAGTGACCCTGAGAGACAGTAAATCAGGAAGAAGAAAAGAGACCAGATTGAAATATAAAGTATCATGGCAGAATTTTATAAAAATGTCCACAGGCAGGATGATATTATTGAACAAAAGCAGGATGAAATTAAACAGTTTTTAAATGAGGTAAGATTAAAATAAAAAAACTGAGCAGGAGAGGTGGTATCAGATGAAAGTAACAACTGCTGAGGAAATCATGGAGACAGTGTGTAGAGAAAAGGGGACCAAAATCCCATGGTCATACAGACTCCTAGTTGAAATATGGAAGGTGATCAAAATATGGTATGACTTATTTGATACAATACTGTTGGGGGGAACCATTCCAGAGTTTGGAAAATAGGCTGTGATAGTAGTTATACTCAAGGACCTTACATATGTAGAAGCCTATAGACACATAGCAATTCTAAATTATGATTTTAAAATATATATAACAATTATGATGAGAAGAGTGGCACTGATATTGTGGAAACAATATGGAAGGACCAACATGGATTTATAGAGGGAAGTCAGATGCTTGATAATATAGTCAGAACCATGCTAATAAAGCAAAATCAAACAGACAAAGAAAAGATGTTGCTACTGATGGCATTAGATGAGAAGAAGGACTTTTGACAGTAAATTAGGAGTTTGTTCAACATGTAGCAGTACTTAGTATACAGGTGTTCCATCAGGAATGGATAAGGAAGCTATTTGGGACTATGGTCATCGTACAACCAGTTCCCGTTTCAATGTGGACAGTCTAATATGGGTCAGCATTAATCATTTTGCTTCAGTAGACTCTGTGTCCAGGAATGTTCTGAACTTATGAAATTTCTTGTTGTTGATTACAATAAAAAACTTAAAAATCTTGGAGAACCTATCAAACATTTAGATGAAGTTATCCATAAAAACAACACTTTTTTGACTGTCTTGTGGAATACAATGGTATTGGTGCCAAAATTGATAGAGATTGTGCCACCACAATTCAAAGGAAATGTAAAAAGTTGGCTAGAGATGCCAATTCTTATGTGAATGGACAAGCATATTCCTTCAGTAAATCAGGTGGTAATAAAGTTGGTAGTTCATCCGCAGTCAAGCAAACACCGCTAATTAAAAATTTTAGTGAGGCGGTCAATAATTTTCACAATTATGAATATGCTTCAGCTTCTGATGTTTTGTTTTAACTATTTATACTGATTTTATGCCTATCAGTTATGCTGAAGCAGATGGTTCATCTTCTCCTTTTTGGGACAGTGTACCATTGAATCACAGAAGGAATCAAGGAACAGCAAGGGGCAGGTGGAAGGCCTAGGGAAGAGGAAGGGAAAAATAGCAGCTATAATATCAGACTGTGGCATTTCAGCATTAAATTATAGCAATTTTGTTCTTCAAGAAAATCATTTGTCAGTTTTATACCTTCATGTAGATCAAATCTTGTAAATACTGTCAAAAAATAAACTTTTTGTATCTAAACTTAATTTAAAATTTGTTCTGAATGATTTTGAGAAAGACAATTTTTGTCTTTACAAAAAAGTATGTTTAATCCATCCTTTCATTATACATTACAAGTTTTTTCAGATATATGTGAGAAGGAAATCAGGGATCTTCTAAATGTATCACTGAGTAGTAAATTTTACAATATGACTGCATGGGTGAAACAGGCACAATGAAGTCATATAAGGGTAATGGAATGGAACTAAAGAATGAAGTAGATGATGTGAATGTCATTTCTACCACTTTAAAAGATCATAAATATTATGAACAAGTCTCTTTGAATGAGTTCCATAGTAGTTTTCATAAATTAGACTGCATTTTATTAGACCTTTTGTATAACCAACAGGTTGAATATAAGTTACATGATTTTTTGCATGTTGAACATCCCAAATTAAGTAGTTATTTTTGTAATTCCAAAAATGCATAAAGTTATCACAGTTGATGAAGTTCCCCCTTTCAGACCAATTATTTCCAACAGTGGAACAAAACAGAATTTATTTCAATTTTTTTGGATTTGGTAATTGATCCAGTCATACAAAGTTCTAATTTTTATTTAAAGGATTTGTGGATTCTTTTGGACAAGTTATAGCAATATTGTTTCAATGGTCAGGAAAGCTGTATGTTTACCCATGACATTACCTCATTGTATGCATGTATACCACAAGAAGAGGGCTTGGAATATTTTAGAAGTTATATGACTATAGTGGCCAAGCTTGATGGAAATTTTATTAACAGTTTAGGTACCTTAGTAGAACTTGTCTTAGAGAATATTTTTTTTTATTTTCAAGCAGGATTTTTATAAACAAAAAAGAGGAGTAGATGTGGGTGCCAGAATGGCCCCCTCGTATTCAAATGCTATTATGAGTTGTGGGAACTTATACATCTTTGTTCTCATACATTATTCAAAAAGGTTGAGTTTTATATGTGATATATTGATGATTTATTCTTTGTGTGGTTGGGTGACTATGAAGAACTTCATATTTTCAATCGAGATTTAAATGTTAGCACCTCATTTCTTCAGTTTACATTAGGTTGTAAAGGAAATATTGTTAATTTTTTAGATTTGGAAATTACTATAAACATGGAACAAGGTGCTTTCAATAGTAATGTTTTTAGAAAAAGACTTTCAGCAATAATTAACTTATGTCTAATAGTCAACACCCCACCTTTGTGAAGAGAAATGTTGTGAGGGGGCAATTTTTTCATATAAGTCGCCTTATTAGTTTAGATGCCAACTTTGAGTAAGCAGTTTGCCAGTTGAAAGAATTATTTTTAGACCAGTGCTACATTGCCATTTTTTTGGATACCATTATAGCAGAAGTTAGTAGGTTGAGAAATTTGAAGTTTTCTATTTTGACAAGTGGTAATTTTAATGACAGTATTACACAATGAAATACAAATAATAATTTTGTAGGCTTTCCATTGCCTGTTTCCTTAGATGCAGTTAATATCCATAACATTTTGTATGATAATTGGAAAATTGTGGCAGATAATAGAGATCACAACAATATTTTAGGAGGGACACCTACATTTTCCTATAAGAAAAGTTATGATCTCAAAAAAACTGTTTGAAGATATGCAGAATAATAACCAATATGGCAAAATAAGAATGTATCATTGCAATGGTTGTAAACAATGTAGATTTATTAATGAAGGCTCTAATGTTATTTTGAAACATAATAACTTACAGTTGTGGGCAAAAAGGAAGTTTATTTTTAATTCTACATATGTTGTTTACTCTGCTACCTGTGATTCCTGCCACTGTTTTTATATAGGAAAGACCATTAGAAAACTTAGCAAACATATTTCAGAACATCTTTTAGCAATTAAGAATAAATAAGTTAAAAATGCTTTAGCCAGATATGCAAGCATTTGTAAGGATTTAAAAAATATTTTTTGTTGTGGATTATGTTGCTCGATTTTCTCTAAGTGATAACTTTAAGAACCAATAGAGGTTAAAGAACTTAACTGGCAAATGTTTTTACAAGTAGACTGGCTGCTAGGAATCAACAAATGTAAAAATATAAAGTGCTTGTTGAAGGAATGAGTTTTTTTTTTTATATCTAATTTGGATGAGCGTATTGCTTCAATAATATTTTCACTATTTAATTGAAGATGTCACATGATTTTTCATTCAGTAGTAATTAAGTATCTCTTTTGTGCTGTACTAAAGTTCTAAAGAAGTCTTGGTTTATATTAAAGAAGAAAGCACTAAGCTTTATACTGTGCATTGGTATAGTTTGGTTTCAACAGCTATTTTGAGTGCTGACTTTGCTAATTTTTTATTTTAAGTTGTCTTTTGTTTGGAGTTTGGATATATTCTGTTGTTTTTTCTTAGTTTCTTATATCTGGAATATATGAAGGAGCTGAAACAAGAATAAAATATGCAGGAGTGCTCTTGGATCCTATACCTATCTCACAAGGTGGTCAGCCTGGGTACCCTCCATCACCTTTACTCTTCCCACTGTAAGTGTAATCATTTGCTCAGAGGTTACAGTGGTCAGTAATCCATGGGTAAAGATGTAGGCCACTGCAGGAAAAAAAAAACTTTATTTGCTGATGATGTCTTGATTTACTTCACCAACTCAGGCAAGGATATTAAAATAATGTTTAGTGAGATTAACCTATATGTTAAGTTGTTATGAAGTATATCAAGTTTTTAGAAACTCGAACTTCATTGGGTGACACCATATGTTTGACTTTCCAAAAACTCAGACAAAACAAAAATACAAAAATCTACATTTTTACAAGGAGGGTAAGCTCTCCTCCACACCCCCCACACTCCCTGCAAACTCCAAGATTATACTACAGTGCCGAAAAGTGTAAGTTCCCCATTCCCCACTGTACTGTAATCTTCATACATATGGTTTGAATTTTTGGAAAGTCAAATTTATCGTCTTGACCATATGAAGTTCACAATTCTGAAAACTCAATCATCTGACATAAACCCATGTTAAGAGGGAGATGAGGCATAACCAGGATTTGGACATTTGGAGAAGGAAGAGAACAGGCCTGCAGAATTCCATGGAGTGATTTTCTGGACTGCTAAAGTTTAATATCAGAGTTAGGAGATAGGATTAGGGGTATGAAGAAGGAGAAGGTGTTGAGGAGTGATGAGGCAATGCCAAAAAGGCTGATTAGCAAGTTATATTAGCCCATTATAGTAAGGGAAAAGTAGGGCGTAAAAAAGGATGAGAGAAAATTAAGATATACATCTTGCAGAGTATTCCAAAAGGAGATTGGACCAGGATAGCACTAATCCTTAGATATGAGAAACAGAAAACTAGGACATTTACAATTTTGCATGAAAATGCCTCCATGGGTATTTCTACAAACCAAGCAAAATTAAAATGCTCCCACAGGTCTCAAAGAACTGTTGGAAGTGTGAAAAGATGTGGAGGGACTGTGAGAAATCATATTTTGGGAATGTAACAAGCTGGCTCAACTTAAGCAACAACACCAGGAAATAATAATGTCCATAAGGGGCAAAGAGATAATACTGACCAGGAAAAGATTTGTTTTAAATGTGTGTACAGGAGCAAGGAACAAGAATGAGGGGAATTTATATGCTGTGCTCGTGGTAATTGCAAAAAAAGTTAATTGCTAAATTGTGGAAAAGAAAAACCTCCTCAATAATAGATAAAGTCAAAGTAATGATGAATAAAATTAGGGATTTAGTATTGCCAAATAAAAAAGCAGCCAGCAAGAAAACCATTAGTCAAGAAGTGTGTCATACGGCAATAACAAGGGACAATAATGATAATGAACACTGACAAAGCATAAGGAGCTACAAGTTTAGTTTCTTAATCTGGGATCCCAAAATTGTTTGGATATGAGAAATTAAACCTGATGATTTGCAATGGAAAATCAGTTTTTGTGTACAGTCAGCTTGTTAGACTTTCTTTTTGTTTTAGGAGATTTCTGTAAATAAATTTCCATTATCTGGTATTGTACAATAGGGGATGTACCATAACAGTATTGGTACCTGTACAATTAAAAATATATGTATGTGATTCAAGTCTAGGATTCATGATCTTGGTATGATATATGTGATTCTGATATTAATACTGCTATATGCACTGGATATTTGATGACTATTTCTAATCATTCACGCTGTATTAATTTTTGATTAGCCAGATTATTATAGTAATCTCCAGTGCTTACACAAGTGGAACATTATATCTAAGATTGCCCTGTTATTATGGTTTGAAGAAACTCTCTCTGCTGTATTGTGGAAAATAAAGCTGGTTTTGAAGACCAAAGTATCAGTCATAGTAAATATGATTAGCAACAGGAGTTTCATGGCATTGGTTTATAGGCAATAACACATCCATCCATGACATGAGTGATGTGCATTCAAAAATATAACTGAAATAAATGTAAGATATATGATGTTACGACATGACCTCTGCTCATGTTTATATTGCTCTCTTTACCCAAAGCTGGAGCATAAAAAAGGAGAAACAAAGCGTGCTCACTAGTTAATGCATGTGCAGAAGTGTGCACATGTACAGGCTTGCATGCTCACTAGTTAATGCATGTGTAGAAGTGTGCACATGTACAGGCTTGCATGCTCACTAGTTAATGCATGTGCAGAAGTGTGCACATGTACAGGCTTGCATGCTCACTAGTTAATGCATTTGCAGAAGTGTGCACATGTACAGGCTTGGTGTGAGATTTGAGATGTAGCTACTGTGAGAGACACATATTTAACCATAGGTCTGCACTGCACATAGTATATTTGCTAAAGTTTTATTATGAAATGTATGTTATGGCATATCTACTACAGGAATGACAAGGTTATAATAAAATAACTCAGCTCAGTTTTTACCCGGGATAAATTGTGAAAAGCAAAAGCACTATGTGTAGTAGGGGGTCTCATGACAATGGAATGTTGTCAGTGTAGAGTGTCCTTAGTATGAAGCCATCTTCAGGAAGCAGAGATATTGACAGACAACACCATCATCATCATCATCATTCTCGTTTTACTCCTTTTTTCTACATGGGGGTCAGGATGGTATATTAACTGTCTCTACCTCTTTCGATTCCGTATCACTGTCTTACCTCCTTCAACAATCAAGTCTTCCCCTACAGCCATCTCCTGGCTGGACATATTTTCTTGTATTTGGATTTTCACTGATTCTCAACAGTTGTATTCTACCTTTCATGGACAGGCTGGACAAGAACAGCTGTCTAATCTCATATGTGAAAGGGGTTAACTTTCAACTTTTCCTTTATTTCTGTAGTGCTGGTTGAATTATATATACCATTCAGTAGCAGAGAAACCTTTCCACTGTGTTGGAAAGATTTAATTAACTTGGAGGTAAATTAATTCCAACATAATTACTCAAGGCTGCTGTAACTAGCATTCTCTTGGGCTTTAAGGACTTGAGTTTCTTTTAACTTTTTCACAGTTTTTCCCAAACAAATGGTACAAACATCACATGTAGCTAAATAAACTATATGGGATGTTTGACAATTAGCATAAAACCTAGGTTTAAAAATAAACTCAAACAAGACAGAATGTTAAAGGCATATGTAAGACATTAAAGTTAAGGATACAAGAAATGCCTTGGCCAAAGATGTTACTGAAAATCATAGACACAAGTTTTCTTTTAGAGTTCTACAATGTGTGAGAGTTAGCCCTAGAGGTGGTGATTTTAATAATTATATTGAGAACCAGGAATTAAAATGAATACTCAGGCTACAGGCTGATACGCATCCAGGCATTAATGTTAGTATGTTAGTATGTGTGTTTAAAACCAGCCTTGAGAAAAAGGAAACTGAATCTTTAACATCACTGGCTGTAATTTTAATTGATTTTGTGATTGGTGCAGTGATTATTTAAAAGTTGTTATTTATTTGTTTTTTATATGTAACTGAAGAAGCATTTGGCAACGCAAAAGCACTTATCCATGTTTTAAATAAAGGTGTATGTCTATAGCCGTGGTAGCCTTGCTGGTTATTATACTTTGTTTTGGTTCACTTCCAGCACTAGCTTTTGTGTGTTATTGGGCTATTTGGTTTGCTATTTCCATGACCTTTCATTAGCTTCTACTATACTAGTGAAAACTTACACTATGTTTATTTGGACTGTGAGCATACGTATAGAAAAATTCTAATATTATCTAATTAATAATAAAAGTAAGCTCCTAAACTTTATTTAGCTTAATCACCAATTAAGCTCCTAAATTTATCTAGCGTAATCACCAGTCATTTTAAAGATTTTATGGTGGAAATGTCCACACTTTTAATTTATGTCAATATCTCATTCACTGCCCACAGAAACCAGTGAAAAGCTTAAACGGTAAATTTACTTTCAACAAAATGCACCTCTCATCTCATCAGGCATGACCTTTGCTTCAAATCACACCCATACATTAACATTTACTGTGAGTATTTATAAAGACTGAGTTACATACCATGCATGTTTAAGCACCAACAACTGACAGTGTATACAAGTACATAAAAGTAAAGTGTTGATGTTGAACATGTACATTGTCTTGACCTGTTCTCTCCCTTCCTTGCACTGCAAATAGACACAGATTGCAAGTCAAATAATTGTAAAGAAATCATAAAACAGTCCTGCTCCCCAACTATGTACACCCAGACCTAACTTTAGAAGACAACAAGGATATGATAATTTTACACGCAGTGTGATAAAACAGTTGAAACATAAAAAAACTATAATGAACAGGAATGTCAAAATAGCAGGGGTACTGTTCTAAATGCAGAGGTACAGAGGATTGTTTTTACATCTAACATTTCTGCATTGGCCCACATCTCACAAGGGGGCTACTGCCCCTCTTCACCCACAATTCCCTGCCAGAAGATAACAAGGATATAACAATTCCACATGCTGAAGGGGTAAAGTATTTATAATATTAAAATGATAGTAATGAATGTAAACGTTAAATTAGAACTATTATTCTTTTGTTGGGGGTTCAACAGGGTGGCAGTTGATAAGTGCATTGCTATTGCTTGAAAGGTAACAAATGTAAAGTGTGGTAAACTGAGGTAGAATAAAAAAATTATAACATGGTAAAATGTAGTTTCACCCGTAATATTTTATTTACTTACTTTACAGATTTTAACCTGTTTATATTTATCATAAAACAATCATAAAAGGGCATGCTAATGCTGTTGAATTTAGTTAGATTCATTATTAGTGATGTCATATAATTTGCATGGATATCAATCTGTCACTGTCAGTCATTAGAAGCCACACACAAACATGTGTGAAAATGGAGTGGGGTGCTTAAAGTAAGTTACACTGTTTAAGCATGCTATTGCTGTTCATTCAAAGATGGTAACATAGAGAAAGTGGCATGGGTGGTTATCCCCAATTTATTACAATATTACCAGGCTGCTAAAGTGAGTACTGCAGTATGTCCTACAAGTGAAGATTACCTTAGCGACAGGAAGACAGCAGAGATGAAATTCAGGTTACAGAGGATGAGCTAGGCCTGTTATACCCAATCAGTTCTTTATGAACATCTCAGAGGTTTTGGCTTCCCATGCTTTTACTGGATTCCCACAGTAAAGCATTAATGTAACTGATGATGCCAAAGAAACCTTAGACGTATTCTCTCTTGCCTTAAAACAAAGTTCATACTCTAACTGTTAAGGAAAAGAAAACATACTGCTTTTATCCTTGGTCAGAGCCTGTGAGGGTGATGAGCTGATCTACTGGCCTCAAGTAAACTCATGCCATTCTAGAAACTCCTAGAGTCCCTAAGATATAATAGGCTTCTCTTCTGTATTTAGTTCAAGCAATCTCCTTTTTTTAGGAAAAAAAGAACCATCTCACAGTGATATTGTTTAACATAAGTATTACTACCGACAAAGGGAAGGGAAGTCAAGTTTCCCTAGAGAAATTTATTTTTGCAATCTATAAAATATTGTTATAGGTTTACTGTGGGAATGGTAAGACATAAATAGTTGAGATTTCCTAATTGAGAAACATGCAACATCAGAAAGGGAGTTTATTGCTTTTCCACTAACCACAGTGCCCTTCTCTGTTATTGAATCTTTGACATTCTTAATATAAAGACATAAATATTTAAACTTATTCTCAATCTCCTGCAGCATGCGTCACAATATTTTATTACAAATGCTCTGATGTGAGTGAAACTCCAAATGGACTACCTGTTGTGCTGAAATTTTCTAACACCAACTGTTATCTTGCTTGTCATGAAGAAGGAAACTGCATCATTCTCAAAGCAGAGGTATGTTTATTTAACTAAAATCTGTTCACAAGTTGCTTACCTATCTACAATCCATAGAAAGTATACCATGTCTTTAGCATCTGCATTTTTTGTATAGAGAGAGAATTGTTGGTTTCCCAATTGATAATTTACTTCATTTTCAAACAATGCTGCAAATCCTATTTCTATCATGTTGCACATTTAAATGCATCACCATTGCCTAGAAGACTGTACAGCCAATTAGATGTGCACCTGATGGATTGTAGCCTAACAGTGACAGCTTGCAACTTCAAAAATAAAAAAGCAGCAAAATACCCACAGACATAGCAATGAGAAGCACAGCATATTCATTTTGTAACTGAAACGGCAGGCATCCGACCATGCATTTATGTGATACGGTTACTAGTCTTTTCATCATTTTCCTTGGGGACCCTTTCATTAGTAAGCCATCTTAGAGCCCCCAGGGTTTCACGGGTGTCTAACGTCAGCTCTGTATGTATATATCGTGCATAGTTAAAACAAAATCTTCCAGCACCAGAAATGCCAAGCATGACTCTTTTCTATCCAGTGAATAACCACCATTAGATCATATATATAATATATTTATGTATATCTCTATACACACACACATCATGTATATGTATAATTTTCTAACACAACCAAATGTAAAAAAAATCAGAACAGACAGCCTTACTATGTCATTTTCTAAAAATAAAAAAGAGGAATATGCAAACACTCGCTATAAAATCATCAGGACTGAAAACTGTATACCTTAACCTCGTAATTCCATCTAGTGGTAGAACAATAATATAATATCCAATTTAAATATTTGTTTGTTTAGCTTATTTTTGTCATATTTCCTGAAATATATAGTACCCATAGTATTGTTACTAGTAATGTTTCCCAGTTTGGAAATGAAATAGGATCCTTAATAACTTTTTTTTGTTCTGGTGGAAATAGTTATCTATATTTTTTCTTTTTCAGTTGATAACTCATGTTTATTTACTGAGAGACATTTGAGCCCACTTTATCAGTACCAACAAAAGACAATTTTGCAGTAGGACTGTGCTATATTTAAGGAGTGCACATCTCTCTCTTTTACACCTAATATAAGTACCAGTCACATATTGCCATATATATAATCCAACTGGTAGAACAGGAGATGTCTAATCAATATGTTTTTGCAGCATTAGCTGATGTAAAGTATTTCAATTTGTAAAAGTTCACACAATAGATACAGCTCCCTCGTGAAAAGCATCCTCTTAGTGGATTAATTATATTCCCAATAGTATGTTTATAAACAGCAGATCCTAATAACTTAATAACATCTGTCCCACTGTCTTCCCTATACTATAGCAAAAGCAACAAACTTCATGGGTTACATTTCAAAAAATGCCTTCCCTCAAAGAATGCCAATGTTTATTCAAAATATTTTTAATATTTTAATAAAAAATGTGTGTACCAAATACGGTAATGAAACAAACATTATAGTCATTTAACTATTTTCTTGTGGCAATGTATTATTTAGGCTTGGGATCAAGCAGTACTTTTGGCTGATTTATAAGCTGGATCAGTTACATGATCTCAATAACGCCTCCTTTTCAACCTAGATTGTAACAAAGTGGCCTTATTATCAAAACCTTTCTCAGTGATACATACATATCCACCTCGTTCTTAGAAAGTGAGCCTTAGTTATACCATTTACAATTTGTACAGGATGCCAACTTTGTGCACTAAGAAGTGAGTTCTTTGTAAATGGCTTCCCTCTCAGCTGTCCAGATTTATGCAGAATATTCAGATTTTTGCCTGATATTTTTGGTCTATTCCTATTACAATTTGTGGTTTTCTGGCAAATTACTGGGATGATCTGAGGACTGAAGTGACTAAATAATTAAATACATTTGACTTTCAGACTTCAAATCACTCAGAAAAGTATACTAAAACAAACCCTGTTACTCTATCAACTTTCTAAGTTTATAAGAGCAATATTTAAAATCTGTCTCTATTTTGGGGCCTTTGTCCTCCTATTTTGTCACACTTTGCCCAGACTTCTTGCATTAAGAAGTTGAGAGGTACGCTTCCTATATAGGCTTGTTTTTACAGAGCCATAGATTAATGTAGTTACCATAATGTCTGGAAATTGTGCTATAAACAAATAATGCTATTGTAAATGACATACCAAAATCAGTGTTACTCAAATAAGACACAAACCTTCTTATATCAGAAATTTGTCCTTCCAAGTGAGCCAGCAGTCATCTAAAACATTTCTGTTAGGTTTATGAACTCATTACGATTCTCCGCCCTGTGCTACCTTATTCATGTATGCTAATCTTAACCCTAACCCTGATTTTGCCACTAAAAGCAACACTACACATTACTTTACTGAAAATCCTTTCCTTTACACTAAACAAGACACTCAGACACAGTCACACACACACACACACACACACACACACACACACACACACACACACACACACACACATTGAACATACATCATCTCACACACACAAGACATTCAGGCAATCACCTTACCTAGTTCTTACTCTAATCCTACCCTGGAAACACTCACACACTCACTTCCCATAAAAAGAATACACAGAAAACATTAACCTTATCCATTCCTTAGCCCTAAATCTAGCCCTAACCCTCAAACACTTGCACAGACACTCCTGTTACTAATGCTAGAGCTTTTGGAAATACCAAAAGCTACCACATTAGAAGAAATTCACACTCACCTTCATGCAAGCAAAGTGAAAGCACAGCAGTAAGAGTCAATGGAATGACTGTTCAAAACAAGTCTGAAACACTGAATGTTCATATGAGTGAACATTGTTTTCAATGGACGTTTTGCAGCTGGCAATTTGCATGGGATCGTGGTGCAGCAGGTTAAGGGAATTTGCCGTTAATGCACTATTGTATGATCTCAGAGATGGTATATATAATTAGTAGAGGGTGGTGTGTGTGTGTGTGTGTGTGTGTGTGTGTGTGTGTGTGTGTGTGTGTGTGTGTGTGTGTGTGTGTGTGTGTGTGTGTGTGTGTGTGTGTGTGTGTGTGTGTGTGTGTGTGTGTGTGTGTGTGTGTGCGTGTGTGTGTGTGTGTGTGTGTGTGTGTGTGTGTGTGTGTGTGTGTGTGTGTGTGTGTGTGTGTGTGTGTGTGTGTGTATGTGTGTGTGTGTGTGTATATGTGTGTGTGTGTGTGTGTGTGTGTGTGTGTGTGTGTGTGTGTGTGTGTGTGTGTGTGTGTGTGTGTGTGTGTGTGTGTGTGTGTGTGTGTGTGTGTGTGTGTGTGTGTGTGTGTGTGTGTGTGTGTGTGTGTGTGTGTGTGTGTGTGTGTGTGTGTGTGTGCGTGTGTGCGCATGCATGATTTTTAATTTTTGTTGTTTTTGATCATTTTAGATTTAATCTAAAATTATTGCTCTTTTGATGGTCAGAGTTTTGAATATTCGGTGTTTGATGATATACATACATGTATATATATCTACACATGTATACAGAGAGACAGAGAGAGAGAGCTGTAAGTGCTTTCTTATTATGGTGTCCAATATCTGACATCCTCTGCTCAAAACTTAAAGTTCAATTCTCCAGCGCCCATATAGTGTGGCTATAAATGGTCCTTGCCATCTTTTAGCATGACTTCAGTATAGTGTGCTGCCACACTTATGCTATTCCACAGACATCTTATCTGCAACAATCCCTGTTCAGTCCACTTCATAGCCTTGGTCTTTAGATGTTGGCTACTCATTGCCAACATTAGGCTTGATCTCTGCATACCTAATGGAACTCCTTTGCATTGTATGCACTGAAACTGTATTAGGTTGCACAGCTGTTATAGAATGTTTCAGGGCTGTATCTGCAGCTTACTCTGTCTCCTGATATTTGGATACACACACCTTTCATGCTTATGTAGGGATGTGGTGCCATATGCAGGTTGCATGCAGCTGCATTCCTTCTCAACTGAACGCCTCTTCTGAACTGCTGGTATCTTTTGCAATTCAACCCATTACTCAGTGTAACTCAGCATGTATCAGTTGTCATTTATCCCATTTCAATACCTATTGTATCCAGCAAGTAAAAAGACATAAAGCATGATTGTAACGGTAGCCCATTTTAGAACAAATACGTACACATAGGCATATGTGGTTATTGCTGTGTCTTATACTGTTTATAAACTAACGGGTTTAACAGATCCAGTATTTTTTAACAAGTAAAACTAACATCACAAAGACAGATATAATGTGAATGGTTTTCTTATTGCGTGGTATTTGTATAAAGAACATAATATAACCATGAAAAGGTATTTTAAAATGCTGTTTATTTATTTTTGTGTTTCAGGACTATAGTGCCAGTAATCTGAAACATATTAAACAAAGTGATGAAACCTGGCGTTTTGTGTTTTACAAGAAGGATGGATATGATGGGACCTGCAAGTTTGAATCTGCTAAATTTCCCAGCTGGTTTATTAAAAGTGAAAGTGAAAATGCCGTGGCACTGAGAAGTGAACAAACCTGTCCATATCCATCACCATCCTTTGTCTTTGTTGTTTCAAGGTCACCAGTACAATAAAAACAATATTAATATAAGCTATGAGATTTCAGTATGAAATTAGTGTTACAGACCAAGGGTGCAGCCAGGCATACACTCTGTACTCCAAAGGGTACTTTTTTTTCTGAGTATGTTAGAAACAATGAGGCCATATTATGTCTATAAACATCTAGGTTATCCTGTAATAGTTTTTGACTCAGCAGCTGAAAATGTTACACATGTGAGGTTTGCCTTAGGGGGACAGCAGTTTGAGTGGCGTGACCCTTTTTTAAATGCCAGGTGGGCTGGGGTACAATAATAAATATCAGTGAGTACAAAATGGAATTCACTGACTACATCCCTGTTACAGACACCTGCTCATACCTAAGAGCAATATGGAAAGCTAAAAAAATTTATGATTCTGTATTCTGCAACTCATAAGTCTTGATAATCACTTACTTGCAATTACTTTTTTATCTGATGTTAATAAGTTTGTTGAGGAGACCAATCAAACATCAGAAATCTATGACTTTCATTTATTTTTTTTATCTGCTGTTAATAAATTTAAGCATGCTGTGGAAACAAAAAACAAATGAGGAGCTTAATAAAGTGTTTATAATATAGATTCATTGTACTCCAAGTTTGTGCCAACCAAACTTCTTGTGTTTCATAGTACTTTTTGGAGTGTACTGCTATACGTACAGTTGTGCTCTGTTTCCTGACAAAAAGGTAAAGGTCTGCTTACTCCTGTGCCAGAATAAACCACGGCAAATACTGAATCCTCTATTAGTTTAAAAACTGAAAAATAAACCAATGTCCATCCATTCTTTTTAAATACTTGTTTTATCTCATGACTCATGATAGAATGGCAGCTTTTTTAAGGACATACACATGCAGACAGGCACACACACACACACACACACACACACACACACACACACACACACATGCGCATATAAATGTACTCATGTGGACACAAATAAGTTCATATGTAAGTACTCGGTGATCCGTCAGCAGAACATTACAAGCCAAAACAAACACATATATTCAAAAGTTACCTCCAGTCTTATGGACGGGAGGGCAAGATAGAAAGGGGATACTTTGTGGCTGCTCATCCACTTATCCAGGTATGCCTTGAAGGTGGAAAGTATGCCACTCCACTTGACATGCAGTGGAAGTGAATTCCAAACTTAGGGAAATGCATTTAAAAATGCCTCTATCATACCAATATGTCTTAATTATCTATTGATGAATGTTTAGTTTCTTTAACTTAATATTTGCTTTTTGCATCTAACAGCAAACTTCTCTCCCTGTCTAACTTTAACATTTATGACAACCACAACAATATTATTCCACAAGTATCTTGGCATCATCCTATTACAGTGCTGTCTCTCTCTCTCTCTCGACACACTAATCATACTGTAACCAAAGTTCTTTCACAACAAAAAAAATATACTAAGAAGTTTCTCATCTGCTCACCCATGAAGTGAGGCCCTAATAAAAAATGTTTCTTACCCAAACTTGAACATGGCCTTCCTCTACTAGCATTTAACTCTGTTTACAATATCCAAAGATTTCAAATAGCTGTAAACTGTGCTAACCATTTCTGATTATGAGACAGCCCTTCTACAGTGCTGCCCCAAGAAAAGGTGGAACACCACAGTTGTCTGTCTCTGCTGTCTGCCACAAATGCTAATGAGGCATTCCAGGGATTATCCTATACTAATTAGCCATGTGTACTCTCCTGGAAATGCCTGCAGTAAGGTATTTATGCAGGTGAGGGATTCAGGGAATCACTCAGCTGCATAAGAAACCTTGCTCAGCCATGTTCATGAACACGAACAAAAGCTTGCATTCACCCATTGCTTTCAATGGATGTGATCAGGATATGATCAAATCTGAGAAAAATTGCCAGGGAGTTTAGCAGCAAGGATGTGGAGGTGGGGTGTGAATTTGCAGCATTTCTGAGTGCATGCAGAGAGAAGAGTGGTCTCAGGGGCATGTGTAAGGGAGTGTTACAGGACAGGTAGGGGTGTGTGTGTGTGTGTGTGTGTGTGTGTGTGTGTGTGTGTGTGTGTGTGTGTGTGTGTGTGTGTGTGTGTGTGTGTGTGTGTGTGTGTGTGTACACGTGTGCATGTATGTGTATGCTCATTGGAATGTGTGCATATGTGTGGAAGTGTGAAAGGGGGGATGCATGTGAAAATGGAATGCATGGGCTGCCTGAGGCACTTACTGTGGGGAAGTGCTGATTTGCACTTGTGGTAATTATGTGCAATTAAGAAGCATGCAAATTATCCAATAATGAGGTTTTTCTTCATTGCAGTTAAACACATCTCTGAAATGCATTTTCCACAATTGCAAAAAGAGTCTCTTTTGACTGCATCTCTTATCGGCTGTAGTGGGGTTCTTTCTGAATCTCAGAGTCCATCTTAGGTTCATAGGTTCATAGGTAGGTACTAGGCTATTGGCCCTAGGGCCTATATAAGCCTAGCCAAAAAATGTACCCTGGCTTTCGCCACCCAATAAAATTATTTTCCTGTGCCCCTGTTGAGCAGAGCCACAGAAGTGATCCCTGGGGTGAATTTCCCATTTCCCATCCAATCATCAAGATTTTTCTTGAAGAGTGCTAATGAGGAGCTCTGTTTGACATAGATGGGTAGTCTGTTCCAGAGTATGGGAAGTCTCTGGGACAGGAATCTATCCCTCCAGCATGTTCTGTTTATTGTGGTGACAAAGTTTTGGTCCCTAGAGCGTGTAGCTCGGAGGGATTGGGATTTCTTTAAGTGGAGCATGTCCAACAGCTCTGGGTTTGACATAGCTTTGTATGTTAGGCAGAGATCGCCCCTGAGTAGGCGATATGCAATGGAGTAAAGCTGTAGTTTTTTTGAGACGGTCTGCGTAGGGCATCTGTTTGAGGCCAGTAATCCTCTTTGTGAGGTATTTCTGTGGTCTTTCCAGTTGTTGTAGATGTCTTGTGAGGTACATACCAAAAGGGGCATTGTACTCTATAATGGGTCTAATGAGTGATGAGTAGAGGGGAACAATGACCTCTTTTTTTCTGGATGAGAATCCTTTTGTGAAGAGATGAGCCACATAGAAGGATTTCCTGACCACTGTGGTGATGTGATTATCAAAGGAGAGACTACTGTCCACCTATGTCCCAGGGTCTCTTATCACATTTTCAGCATTAAGTAGACTACCAGCTATGTGGTAGTTCATGGGTACAGAGTTTTTACCAAAGGGGATGACAATACACTTTTTGGCATTGAGCTTCAGGCCATGGCTTTGACACCAGGTATCTGTCTCAGTGAGGCCCTTTTGTAGTTTGTCCACATTGTTAGGAGTTTTGATTATGGCTCCTAGTTTGCAGTCATCTGCAAACTTTGTTAGCCAAAGACCTTTTGTGTTAGCCTGCACTTCAGAGAAGTAGATACCAAACAGGAGAGGACCTAGGACTGAACCCTGTGGTACTCCACTTGTCACTGGTCTGAAGTCGGATTTGGAAAACACTACTTTCACAGTGTGGGTTGGCAACCCATCTTGTGACAGGGATTTATACCTAGTTTAGTGAGCTTATCTATAATTCCAGAGTGGGGGATGGTGTCGAAAGCCTTGGCGAGATCTAGATAAGTTGTGTGAACCATTTTACCCTCATCTATGGCTTTGGTGACTGCTTCAAAGAAGTCAGTCAGGTTTAGGAGACATGATCTGCTTTTTACAAATCCAAACTGGGTAGGGTCCAGAGTTTGGAGATTACCAATGTCTTTGTTTATGAGTTCCACGATGATACGTTCCATGGCCTTGCAGACCAGGCTCGTCAGGCTAATGGGGCGGTAGTTCCCAGGGTCCGTTGTGGCTCCCCCTTTGTGGAGTGGGATAACCATCGCGGTGCACCATTCAGTGGGTACAAAGCCTGAGGTGAGGCTATGATTGAACATGGTACTTAGGTAGGGTGCCAGTTCATTCTGTAGTTCATGTAGAACTCAGCCTGGGATATTGTCAGGTCCCACGGATGCTGTGTTCTTGGCTTTGGAGTGTGTGTTTTTTACCTCTGCAGCCGTAATTATAGGAACTTTGCATTCTTCTGGTATAGAGATGGGCCCTCTAGGGGGTGAGAAGGGTGCAAAGTTAGCACTGAACCTATCTGCTAGGATGTTGGCAATATCAGTTGGTTCTGTATATTTAGTGCCATTGTGCTGTAACTCAGAGCAGATCTGAGTGTTCCGATTGAGATTCTTGACATAGCTATAGAATGCTTTGTGGTTGTCTTTAGAGTCAGTGGCAATTTTGTTTTTGTAACTAGCTTTGGAGGATTTTATGAGGGATCTCAACTTCTTACTGAGGTTGACCAGGGAGTTCCTCCAGTCATGGGATTATACTCTTTTTTGCAACAGTTTCTTTCTTCTGTTGTAGAGTTTGTTTATGGCAGAGGACTACCAGATTGGCTTCCTTTTTTGGAATAAACCAAATCGACCAAGCTGGAACAGCAAATAATGACCTCCAAAAATAGCGTATCAAAAATTTATTTATCCGCTTTCTTCCACAAGACTTCATCAGAATACAGAAAATAAACCAATACCAGTCTTAAATAGTTAAAACATGATTAAAAAACAACACTTCCTAAATTGAATAATGACTATTGCAATTTGTGCTTAAAGCACCAGTGTAGTTTTCACAACAAATGAAGAGAAACACTACCCTTATCCTTATTGATTTTCAATTTACGATGTTTCAAAAAACATTTAATATTAATAAAATCATTAATCCCCGGGGGGCAGTCCGATCGCAACCGAATCTGCCAATTAGTTTCTCTCTGCATCAAATAATTTTTGAAATCCCCATCTCTTAGGTCCTTGTGACAGACCTCAAGAACAGAAAACAAAAACTTTTTGAAAGCTGGACATTTCGTAGAATGTTTGTATAAGGCATTTGTAACATCACATTTTTTAATACTATGTAAATACTATATATAAATATAAATACTATATAAATGTTTATGTTTAATGTATCATACCTTGATTAATTTATACATACATATATGATAATTTTCCAAGAACAGGTGATATTCAGATTTTATACTAATTAGTTTTCCAGATGTTTCTCTGGTGGTATCTACTTTTTAAAGGCCTATAACCCTCTTTTCAAAGTCTGCAAGTTGAAAGGTATGAACACACATCTTGAGCGATCTTCATATTACGCATACTCTCCCTCCATGCAATACAGAACAAACATATACCTCATCCCCTCACCTACTCATACCTCTCAAACTCTTGGAGCAGGAAATCTTGATAAAGTCATAAATAATGGAGGGACAAAGGCCCAAAAATAGGGACAATCTTTAAATATTGCTCTTAGAAACTTAGAAAGTTGATAGAATAACAGGTTTTGCCTTAGCATGAATTTTCTGAAGGGCATGAAGTCTGAATCTCAAATACGTCATTATTTTCTAATCTTAATCCTCAATGATTTGCCAAAAAAACACAATTTTATGAAAAGCAAACCAAAAATATGAGGCAAAAATCTGGACATTCTGCGAAAATCTGTACAGTTGAGAGGCATGACTCACATGCAAAATCACAGAACACAATTGTATTACAAGTTTACCTTTCCATAATGTATAAAACACTTCAGTGAATACAAGCCCTGTAAACCAAAACTCTTGAAAAAATAACAAGGCTCTCAGTAGCTGCCAGCAGAAATAATCCCAGTACGGTGTTGGACAGTAAAAGGTTTGAACTCCAAGGAACCAAACCAAGGAATTAAAACATAAAATGTATTAGGAAACAAACCAAGGAATTGCAAATGAATAAATAACTCCCAAACGCTAAAGGTGGTCTGTCACAAAAACAGTCAATATTAGCAGAAAAAAGACATAAAATCCACCCAAGGATGGCCAATCAATGAAATCCACAAGTGTTCCAATTAAAATGTAGTCCTTTAATACGAATAAAACTTCGACTTGAAAATAAAATAAAATAAAAAATGAAAAATAAAAAAGCTCAAAACTGTCCCTTGAAGATATCTGATAAGCGCTTTCGACTGTTGTCTTCCTCAGATCGTAACGATATGATCTGAGGAAGACAACAGTCGAAAGCGCTTATCGGATATCTTCAAGGGATAATTTTGAGCTTTTTTATTTTTCATTTTTTATTTTATTTTCAAGTCAAAGTTTTATTCGTATTAAAGGACTACATTTTAATTGGAACACTTGTGGATTTCGTTGATTGGCCATCCTTGGGTGGATTTTCTGTCTTTTTTCTGCTAAAACCAAGGAATTAAAACATAAAATATATTAAAGTTAAATGCTTTTGTCCCTATGATACAGGGGCTTCCTCAGAACAAATTAAGCACTCAGGAAATATGTATAAATAAACCCTGCAATTAATTAATTAAACATGTGATTAATCCAATTTAGTTAAAGTCCTTGAAAAATCCATAAATATAAAAAAATGAATGTTTAAAACAAATTGTCAGTCTATAAAACTTGAGCGCTTGTCTTAATAACAGGCAGGACAGCAATATTTTCATTTAATCCAGGCAATGTTGTGGCATTCAATCTTAACTGCCACTGTAACTCACTTCTTTCTAGCTGTAATTCCCAACACCCACTTCTAAGGTTCCTGGGAATTAATTCAAGAATTCCAAATCTGAACTTAACAAACCCTTCACATTGCAACATATGTTTGAACAGTGTATTATTCATATTCTTGTTACTAATTGCATATAAATGCTCATAAATTTTGTTGCTTAGTTGCCTTTCAGTTTTTTCCAACATAATAAAATTCATGTTTTACAAACTGCTACATAAATGATACCCCTAGTAGCACAATTGCCATTCTTTAAGGTTATAACAAAAGATACTTGTGGAAAATTCAAAGTTAACCCCTCCAAAATGTAAGTACATTGCGAACAGGCTCCGCACTGTAACATTAAGGGTAACCAGTGATGCTGGGTGTTCAAATAAATACTTGAAGTTCCTCCTCATTTTATGAACAAATAAGTTCATAAAGTCATTATTAGTTCTAAAAATCACCCAGTTCTTGGTCATAACTGTTTTAACCTCTCTAAAGCCTATGTTACCACCATATTATTAGTGAACCTCTGTTCAACATCACATCTAAGAAATTGCAAATTCTCTCTCCCAAGGCCCAACATGGCTTTAAATTTAGAACTCCATCCTTGAATCACTGCTTCACTAATTCTATAAATTAAGTCATGGGGTAACCTCTTTCACAAAACATCCATGCTATTTTAATAAGCTCAACTTTAAAACTGTGTAAGTTAGAACACATTCGAGCGGTCTGAACAAGTTGACCTTTAAATATATTCTTTTTATTGTAACCAGGATAACAACTATGGTAATCCAAATGATTACTGGGAAATATTTCTTTCCTAAAGATTTTCAAAACGAAAATCCCATTTGTAAAGTCTTTATACAAAGTGACGTCCAAGTAATCAATACTAGTATCTGAGTAGGTACTAGTAAACTTAAAAAAATGGAGAAATCTCATTCAAAAAAGTAGTAAACTGTTCTGTGGCCTTTGTTCTATACTTCCAAAGGATGAAAATATCATCCAGATAGTGCAGGTTTACAACCCATTCCTCCTTAAAATTAGAATTGAATACGTTTCCCTCCCATGCATACATCATCAGGTTTGCATAAATGGGGGCACAACTTGCCTCCACTGCTACACCTTTAATCTGTTTAAAAAAATTCTCCCTCAGAGGAGAAAAAATTGACACAACTCCACCCCAAAGATCTTCTCCCACACACCAGCCCACACACATACAGACACACATGCACACACACACACGCACACACACACACACACACACACACACACACACACACACACACACACACACTATAAGCACAACCGCTCACCAAAAAAAGCAAAATAGGAGAAAAGACACTATGACTGGAGCAGGTTTCACAGCAAGATACGTTTAATGTAAAAAGTAAGCGCTTTCATGCCCCAAAGGATGCTTCTTCAGACTTCAATACAGAGCAAAAGGAAATTAAATGGATTATTAGGATGCAGGCTGATAGGGGCTTTGGCCTCAATGACAAGGTAGCACTTAGACCATTTTTTAGTTGACAGACCTTTGAAACATTAAATTATGCATTTTTAAAGCATGCATGGATTTTATCAATGTATTTTATTTTATAGATTAATGCTTTAGAATAGGTGTAGCATTGCATTTTTAATATGCACGTTTCTTCATGTATTTTATATATTTTATATATGATTGAATATTCTTCATGAAATATAGAATGGTTTGTATATGTATTAGTATAGGCATATACCTATCACTTTAAGAAGTTTTATGCATGGTTTCATTGTTTAATTGAGTGATTGCTTTAAGCTGATTATAATTTAATTGTTTTTAGCATTATAAATAAGTTGTTGTTTTTTTCATGAATGTATTGAAGTCTGAAGAAGCGTCCTTTGGGGTGTGAAAGCGCTTACTTTTTACATCACACATATTTTGCTGTGAAACCTGCTCCAGCCATGGTGTCTTCACTCCTATTTTGCTTACTTGACTTGGGATGTTTATTTGGGAGAAGCTCTACACAATAGTCGTTGTGTGAATTTGGACTCACCAAAAAAAGGCACACAGACTGAAAGATTCAGACCACACACACTGCGAACCATAAACCACCACTCACTCTCCAAAACAAACTCATAAAACCACTCATCAACATACTCATAGATACATACATACATACAAACCTAGTGATCAGGCCTATGTAGGAATAGTTACAACTGTCTTACATAAGAATAGTTACTAAACAATTACTTAATAAAATGGACCCCCCACACTAACCAAAGCATCCCACAGTCATGTACACATGCTCAGTGAATAGAGAATACATATGTCTAGTCATATAGCTAGATAGATGTAGGACTAGAGTGTGATTGTGTGTGTGTGCGTGTGTGTGTGTGTGTGTGTGTGTGTGTGTGTGTGTGTGTGTGTGTGTGTGTGTGTGTGTGTGTGTGTGTGTGTGTGTGTGTGTAGATAAATCTGGGTATATTAATTTTGATAGAAATACTAAAAAGTCATCTGTTTGTTTGACACACTTTGGTTAACAAGAACAGATGGTCAACAGGTGAGTGAGATGAACAGCCTCTGGGAAGAGAACTATCCCCTTTCCCTGAGGACTGTGCAATCTCAAAGTTAGTATTATTAATCCAGGGGCATGTGTAGTGCAGGGGTGCTTGTTATTTTGCGTGCTGCGAGTTTAATTGTCTGAACATTTAAAGCAGCCTGTTGATGGTTTCTGTCAATGTTTAGATGCTGATATTTTAACATAAACAATTTATCCATTCTTTCCATCTATAAAACTGAAAAGCATGCCCTCGATGAAAGATACTGGATGAGCTGGCAATAAACCATCAGGGGTATGACTAAGTAAACAGTAACAAATGTATATTTTTGTAAATTCTAAAGTAGAGTGGTTTGAGAGGGAAAAATCACACTAAGTCATACCATTTGATAGCTTTATAAAGAAAAAACAAATATGTATGAGGAGAAAGCACAAAACAAATGCATATGGTGGTTACATGGAAGGAGTGATAAATGCATAATCGTATTATTGCTATAAAAATAAATTTGACTATATTGAAAACAGACCTATTCATAAATAATTCTGCAGCCTTTCTGAAAGTTTATGAAACATATGGATAGTTTAGTTAAACCAGAGTCGGAGATAAACCCCCGGATTCAGCAAGCCCTACACGGCATGCATGTTTAGTGTAAGAGCTAATGTTGGCAATATGGCGGCGGAGCGATCCACGTATGTGCTCATTTGATGTGCATGAGCGCTCTTGCACGAGTCCTGCACATTCCCAGCCCCTGTATGCAAATTATCCCATTTGCAGGTGAAAACCATGCAAATGAGGTAAATCTGATATCCAGGAAACTGGAATCAGGCTGTGCAAGACTATCGTAATCTGTAGAAATGTACTCGGTTAGTAACAGAGTACATTTCTGCAAATTACAAAACAGAGACATGACAGCTCCAAATAAAGGGTATATATGCTGTGTAAAGCATGCCAATGGACAAATATATGGCCACTGGCATGCAAAAGTGTTTGGAAAAGACAATATTAACAATTATATTTATTTTTTGCCAAACTCGGCTGTTTAAGCGTAGGGCAGCGGCGCGCAAACAGGATCGGGGAGAAAATAATAAAATAAACCTAAAATAAGCATTCTAACTAAAATTACTATTCTGCCAAACAAGTCAATGGTAGGCAGAAGACAACATGACCAGTGAGCAGTGGTTGCTAAGGGGGGGGGGGCTCAGTGTGACACATGTAACTATGCATTAGCATGCAATCCTATGCAAGTGAGGGGAATGATAGTGAATCCCAGTTTTTCTCAGCATGCTAGTCAAGTCCCAATAATGTAAGAACATGAATAGCTGGTGCAAGCCTGGGAGTTAGCTGACATCATAGAGTGGTGTGTCAGCAATACTGTAAGTGTATTGGAGCCCTGTGGCTCAGGTTTGTCCTTAGATTAACAGAGCTAAGCAAGGGACTGTGTCTGAGGCTGCCTAGCACTCTTTACATTACCTAAGCAGGTGTGCACACCGGGCACTAGGCTTTAATGGAAAAAAAAAGTAAACCAGGAATTGGCAGCACTGTGCACATCTGAGCACTGTGTTTGCATGACGTGTCCCCTGGCTTAAACAGGATGGCAATGGGAAGGGAAACCAGCAGAAGGAAGGTAACCAAGGAGAACTAGCATAACTGGCAGGAGAAATCTATCAGAGTCAGCCAATTACACAGGCAGCATCCCAGCCCAGCCCAGCACACTACTATAAACTATGCAAACACCTTTCACTCTGGTTTTTCCCACACTCTACACCACCGGTGTATACAAGCGGGGACAACATAGAACAACATGTGCAAGAGGCTGAGGGTGTTGAGGATGTGAATACTGCCGATCAACCCACAGTGAGGAGACGGAGAAGAGTGTACAGACCCAGGGTAACCCACCGGGACTACATGAGCTGGAGATAGTGGAGCGCTATAGGGTGGACAGGGACATCCTACAGCAAATTGTACAGCTGTGCCGGCCATACCTAACACACCAAACTGACCGAGGGGAACCCTTCCCAGTGGATATCAAGGTATGTGTAGGCCTAGGAATACTAGCCACAGGTATCTCACAGGCATCAGCATCCAAAGTATTCCACCAGTTCCTGGATACTATGTCCGCACATGCCAATGAGCACATATATTTCTTCAACACCCATAAGGTGTTGGCCGGCAATATGCATCTCTTCCACCAAATAGCAGAATACCCTGAGGTAGTGGGTGCTATAGGCTGCATGCACATATGCATCAAAGCACCACCGGTGATCAGGGTAGGGCCTACATAAACCACAGGGGCATCCCCTCCATCAACTGCCATGTCATCTGTGATGCCCAGGGCATTATAATGAATGTATGTGCTGGCTGCCCTGGAAGCTATCACGATTCCCACATTTGTCATCTGATGCAGCTGTACCAGAGATTTGCCAGTGGGGACATCCCCTACGGTCACCTAGTGGGGGATGCTGGTTACACACTGAAGCCGTGGCTGATGACATCCATCAGAAATGCACACACACCTGAACAAGAATGCCATAATGAGGCACACGCACAGACCAGACTTATAATAGAGCATGTGTTTGGGATGCTGAAGTCACGGTTTTGGTGTCTGGACATATCTGGTGGAGCCGTGCAGTATTCACCAGCTACATGCACCCAAATTGTTATGGTATGTGCTATGCTACACAATATGATCCTGCGGAAACAGCTGCAGCAGGAACAGCATGGGGCAGGGCCACACAGCCCCACACAAATGCCAAGGCCTGCACAGGCACAGGGTGACTCATAGGAGGAACAACCTGAGCCTGCCCCAGTAGGCAGATGTAGGCATGCCCAGTATGCCGAGGCCACGGCAAAGAGACAATGTATAGCATATACACTGACACAGTAGGGACCCAGGGAATGACACTGCTCTCTAACTCGCACATACAGTAAAAGGGATGACAAACATGACGCTACCTGTGCTTAACCATATATAGGGAGTGTACTATGTGCATCCAACATAGGCAGCCCTCCAGCATCATCCACAATCCAGGCACACCCACAAGATAAGTCAATCAACCTACCAATTGCTAAATGGTGTAGAATGTGTCGTTACCTGTATCTATGGTATGGATGTGTGAATGCAAGGGAATTGGGTGGCTGAATGTTATGGCAGCAGAAAGTAGAAACCCATAGTGGCACCATGACATCTGTAACACATACTGGAGTCACTACACAGGGTGACAAAACGCACAGCAGGAAATGTGCTGGACTACATGTGTGTCCATATGACTCACACATGCCAGTCAGGGAGGTTCACATACCCAACAACCGTCTCAGCCAGCAGGACAGGTGTAGACAAACCCAAACATAGCCTGTGCCATGGCCTCTGAATGATGTCTATGTGTTAGCACACCCCCAGGCCTACACAGACAGACTACAGCAGGTCAGGCAGTGGGATGTTAGTTCTGAAGGGTAGGAAGTCAGACACTATTTTATTTTTATTTTTTTTATTTTACATTTGTTGACTGGGCTAGTCTAACTGGATATATGTCCATTTTCAGTAGAGGCCCGGGGAGAAAAGCTCCACATAAGCAAAACTTACAACTTCAGGTACAGATAAATAATTATGTAACAACTTAAGGTACAGTACTATTTTGAGCTGAAGACTACACATTTTATATAGACAAATATCATTATTAAAGGAGCAGAGGATAAGAAACAGATAGAGCAACAAACTATTTTAAAGTGGCACACAATAAGAAAGAGAGGTAAAGAAAAAAGCACAAATAAATGTAGCAGCTCAAGGAGCAGTATTTAGCAGATAGTTATACCATTTATTTTGTAGTAGCATAGCAACTTAAGGGAAGCATGTAGTGGGAAATATAAAGACAGTTTATAAGGATGTTTTTATGTGATAAACAGTTACTGCTGCAAGCTATGCAAGTACATAATTAGAAGATTACATGAATGAAAATGTTATAAATACTAAAGTAGTAAAGGGGTGTCTACTGTCTGAGGCATGGTGAGAGTAGAAATCAATTGTAAATGGTAATGTGGGAAGGCTACAGAGAAAGTGGTGGTAAGATTAGTCTGGGTTACTACATGGGCATAATCAGTGGTTACAAAGGTGTTGTTTGAGTTGTTTTTTGAACAGTTTCACTGAGGAGAGAGATGAGAGTTCATAGGGAAGGAGATTCCAGGATTTGCCAACAGTGTTGGTGAACAGAGTCACCGGCCTTATTTTTGGATTTGACTGTGGATACCAGTACTTTATTGGCTGAGCGAAGGGTTGTCAAATTACTATAGGGGGTAAGAAGGCTAGTAAGTATAGGAGAATTTTGTGGAAGATAGAGGATATTATGGGCGATAATAAGTTGTTTAATTTGGAGTTGATTATGAAGTTCTAGCCATCCTAGTTGTTTTAGGTTTTGACAGTGGTGAGTTCTAAATGAGGAACCAGTAGCAAATCTGGCAATATTGTTGTAGGAGGTAATATGTAGGGCAACCAAAGCTAAGATATGTAGTACAGTGGTATGCCTCTAGTCAGCATGATAGGTAAGAATACAGAATGGAATGGAGTACCTGACATACCAGTACAGTCATAGCAAATGTGTACAAGTGTCAGGTGTGCCCCCCCCCCCATACTACATAGTCATTTAATAACAGTCAGGTGTGCCACCCCCAATCCTTTGTAGAGATGTAGCAATAGGCAGGTGTGCCCCCCATCCTATGTAGTAATGTAATAACAGTCAGGTGTGCCCCTCATCTTGTGTACAAATGTATAAATAGTCAGGTGCGCCCCCCCATCCTATTTAGAAATGTAGAAATAGTCATGTGTGCCCCCCATCCTATGCAGAAATGTGGTAACAGTCAATGCCAAATTATCAACGGATACCCTGCAGAAACAGCATGCTACCTGTAGGTGTACAACACAAAGGTCAGCACTGCAGTACAAACCACCTGGACTCGATCCATACATGCAATACAGATGGGCATACTGGGCATGCTCACACACTTAGAGGCATGAAGGCACTGTCAGTCAGCAACATACTTACAGGTCATACTGGGCATGCTCACACACTTAAACACATGAAGGCCATGTCTGCAAACACCAGTGGACCAGACATATATGGCAGTCGCAGATGTTACTGCAGACACTCCTCAGTATGCACCACTCAATGCTTTGCACACACAGTGGATAGGAATACAGACATATATCTAAGGACAACACACCATAATACACCAAAGGTAGATGTACATAGATGTGTAGAAGAGGGTGACTTTGACAAGGAGCCATCCAGACCTGTCCCACCCAGCACACAGACAAAGGGCCACAACCACATATGGTTCAGATGTTGCTCCCAGTGCATACTAGCCACCGGTATCTATCAGCATTACAGACTATGTGGTGCACGTGCTAGCTGTGCAACATGACTGTACAAGGAAGTAGTCCTCTAGCAGCTGTACACACATACCTCTGAAATATGACCCTGTGTGTTCCTCAATGTGGTGTGTCAACCTCTAGATGAATGGGTTATGGCCCATGCACATACACTGCCCTCCCCATAGCCCTACTATGACAAGCTTGCTGAGGTCATCAACTGTGAAATACACATTTGGGAGAGTTGTAGTCCAGTACTCACTGTGGCGTGTCCCATAACTGCATACTGCTGTAGTGTAATAAACTAGTTAAGTAGGAGTTGTAGTCCGAGACATGGAAAGTGTGTTTGTTTGTGTATTTGTTCCTTTGTAAGTATAAGGAGCAATGCTTTTGAGTTCATTCACAGATACAACCTCCATTGCCCCACTTTGGCAAGTGTGCTGATGTCATCAACTGTGAAATACACCTTTGGGGAAGGAGTAGCCCAGTAATGTCCATGGTGTTTGCTGTAACTGCATAATGCTGTACTGTGATAAACTAGTTAGGTAGGAGTTCTATTCCAAGACATGGAAAGTGTGTGTGTGCCTTTGTAAGTGTAGGGAGCAATGCTTTTGAGTCCATTCACAGACACAACAACCTCCATTGCCCCATTTTGGCAAGTGTGCTGATATCACCAACTGTGAACTACACCTTTGGAGATGGAGTAGCCCAGTAATCTCTGTAGGATCTATATTATAAAATCGAAAGTTTACTTACCTGAATACCTAAACGTTGACACCTATTCTGTGAACTGCATATACACCGAACGCCCTAAATGCAAAATTCAAAAAGTCGAACTGTCATACTTGTCCCACCCCACCGCCCGCTACATACTACCTACACAAACAAACTAAATAAACTACATACATACACTAACCAAAACCCTACTTCTAACCCTAAACTAAACCTTACTTCTAACCCTACACTAAATCTTACATATATCACTATGTATGCACTTAATTTAACCTGCACCCTAACCCTAAGGTCCGTAACTATCACACACTTATCTTAAAAAGCTAAACCCAAACAAACTAAATCATCCACACACATGCACTTAACAAATCCCTACACTAAATCTAACATACATTACCAACTATGCACTTGCCTTAACCTGCACCCTAACCCTAAGGTCCGTAACTATCTCACACTTACCTTATGGAGTTATACCGCAGAAGGCCAACCATGACGATTCGACGTTTCCGCTTTTGTGCTTCTGGACAATCTATGTTTTCGCGGTTCGATGAAGACGGGTCAACGTTTAGGCGTTCGGGTAAGTAAATGTTCGTCTTTTTAATATAGACCCTCTCTGTGGCACGTGTTGTAACTGGGTAATGCTGTAGTGTAATGAACTAGTTAAGTAGGAGTTCTATTCCCAGACATGGAAAGTGTGTGTTTGTCATTCGTATCCTGTGTGGTGGTGGCTGTGATTGTGCAAAACCTGGTCTCACTGAGGAGTGGGTTTTGCAATTTTCAGATATGGTGGCCCTATGTATGTCACAATGTCCACCTTACAAGGATAAGAGAAATCAATCAGCCGAGAGGCTGGGGTGCCAATCCATACCCCTAGATGTGATATCAAGGCCTGGTGAACAAAGTAAGTAACCCTAGTATTACCTAGAGAACACTCTGAACCCATGTTTCATAAAACACATGTGCCTAGACAAAAACTGTTATGTGGATAGTACCCTGCATATTGTTCACAAATAGTAACCATGGTGTGATTGCACTGGACTACAGAGAATATGGCACTCTACCCATCAGTACAATAGACACATAATTGCAGACAGTGCACCTTCACTATGTTTCCCACTGGACACCTGCAACAATAGTGGTTCCATCAAATGTGATCCACAAAGAACATAGCATGCCTTACACACATGCCCTGTATGGACAGATGCCACTGATACCAGGGAATACCTGTATCATGCTATCAATGTAGGTGCAGGGTCAACCGGCAGTCCATTACCTGGCCTCATATGGCGGGGCCAGGTAATGGACAGCCGGTTGACCCTGCACCTGTATCATGCTATCAGTGTAGGTGCAGGGTCAACCGGCTGTCTATTACCTGGCCCTGCCACATGTGGCCAGGACTAGCACATCTAATGATAACGATCTGTGT